>NC_133935.1:56057684-56359910 GCF_031877795.1 Strix aluco
TGCCTCTAACCTGACAGGTGCTAAATCTGCTCTCATCACAGTCATCTCTTCACCTCCAATCCCTTGCCCTAAATACATCCAGGCTACCACGCACCCTGGGTGCATCTTTGGATTGCAAACTGGCACAAAGGATCGAATGCTGTCCCTCAGTTTGACCAGTCCTTCTTTAGCACAGGAATTTGAGCCCTTCCTAACTGCAAGCCACAGAAAAAGAACAAATGCATACCACCTTTCTCCCAGACTTTCAGCTTTCAGCACATACAGACTCCAGAAAACATCTACCGCTGAGGGCCACCAGCTGTGAGGCTCTCTGGGCAGGACAGGGGGACACAGGACATATGAGCTACCAGTGGCACGTGTGCTGGAGGGGACACTGCAACTCTTCTGCTAACACAAATGTGATAGCTCATCTACAGAAAGGGCATTCGACACGCTGACCTTTTAGGTTACAGTTCAGTACCAACCTGCATTTCTTCAGCAAGTTAATCTGAAAGGTAGCAAATTCAGCCATCATCCAATACCACTATCTCAGTCAGGGTTCACATAAGTTCAGTAAAGGGACAACTTTTATTATGCTGGTTAATGACACTTTCTCTTCCTTAGCCAGATGAGTTAAGCAATGCTTGTTCCTATTTGATCTTTTGTTGCCCTCACCACGAAATCTTGTCATCCTTCCTAAAAGCTACACAAGCTGCTGAACACGCAGGCTCTGGCTGCTTCCCTCAGGCTCAACCACAGACTTGTAATGAGAATCACATCTCCATTACCTGTAGAGCTGAGGTTTGTCCTGTTTGTGTAGCTGGTTCAACAATACTGAATAGACCCAGGCAATACCCAGTACCACAGCCGTCGGTTCATCTTCCTATGTGTAACCAGAACCACTTCCAGTTCCCGGTATTTAACAGAAATGTACTGTGGCTGAACTGCCTATGGCTAACCCTTAATCTAAGCAAGACTAAATAAATGCTACAAAAAGTGGGAAAACATAGAAATACACTATTTCCACTCTGCAAGGCTTCCTTCCAGAGGGAGGCAACTCAGTGACTTCTTGGAAATTTTTATTATCTCAACAGCAGCTGTCAGAAAAAAGCACCCTTCTTTCAACTGACCTCAAGACGGTGCTTCATTTTGCCAGAGTTGTCCACCGTGATCAGTGCATCTGTGGGCAGGCCTGACAGCTGCAACTTCTCCCTAAGAAGGACATGATGTATCCTCAAAAGGCCCCAGTTGAGAGCTGGACACTGCGTGGAAGTATTTTCTAACAAGCTATCCTAGGGAACTGAAAAGATTTTTAAACTGGATTTGAAAAAATGCCCCAGGTAGATGTACAGGGAATGGAGAAATAGTTCTCATCACAACTGCAGTAAACTACAGCAAACTAGCGAGCAAGGTAACTAATGCAGAAGTGTTTGTGCAACTTTGGTTCTCCAACAAACTCTAATTTAGTATCTTTTTCTCCATTATTTTGCCTTCTCTACCCAGTCATCTCTAACTAAAACAAAACTGGTGCTACAAAAAGAATTTCCCAAAACTTTGTGGGGAGAATTGTGCCCTATGTTTTAAAAGAAAAGTCAAGACCATTGTAAGCAAAGAAATCACTGAATATCCCCCACTCCCCCTTTAGGAGGAGGTTTGGAGTTTTAAATCCCAAATTTATTGACTGCCTAATTGTATTTAAGGTATTCAATATAGGAAAATGATGGTGTTTTAGATGCACGCCTACAGCCTGCTTCCAGCTGGCTAGGTTGGACACAACTATCATTCACCACAAATGCCTTAGGGCATTTCAATCTCCTCTAACAGTGTATGGAAAAGTCCACCCTGGGAGACATCTGACATTTCCATGCCTAAAGTCTCTGTGGATCTGGGCCCTCACCTTGGGACATATTTCAGAAAAACACTTGGATGCTACAGTTCACACCTCCAGGATAACTATGCCTGCTCCAACAAGTTTAAAAGCACTGCTGATTTAGCAGTTTTAATCTGTGGCCAAAATGCGACCTGAATTCCTGTGTTTCATAAGATAAGGCTTGGGTGTCTGCGTAACTGGAGAATACCCCCTCCACCTCCTCACTGTGTCTTACAGCAATGCACATCTCACAAAGATCCTTTCAAGTCCTTTATTGCTGATGTTCAACAACATCACAACAGCTCAGAAAGCTGAGCTTGGAAAGCACAGCAACAGCTCAGAAAAGATTCACTTGAGTTTTGAAAGAAAGAATGTACTATTATCTGCAATTCTCTTGGTTTGTGTTATCCGCAATTCTCTTGGTTTGTGAGTGAAATGAAAACACCAAATTAAATTTAAGAATCACTGCATTAGTTTTGCAGTGAGCTGCCTGGAGGCAGGTGCTGGTAGACATACATTTGGGAGCAGTTGTTATTCTCCCTTTTCTGACTCCCTCAAACTGCCTGGCAGACCTGATGCTAGTTGCTATGGCCATTTTTCTTGCATCCTTTTCCAGCTGGTATTCCCAGTCTCATTCTCCTCTCCCTTGCTTTGCTATCTCTGGTCTCTCTCTTCTCTCCTCTCTCTTAGGCTGTCTGCTCTTCTCACTGCCTTTTTCTTTCAGTGCGACCCTTCTTTGCTCCCCAGGGGTTTCCCTTCTCTCATACTTGCTGATTCCAGCACCCTCCATCTTTCCTTTCTAAAACCCTTCTCCACGAAGACCTGCTGCTGCCCTCTCACTGAACTTGTCCCCTTCCTGCAGGGTGGGAACACTGGCACTTGTCATTTTCCCATGGTGACAGCTGGACAGTCTGAACACTCATGAGGTCTGCCTTCGCCAGCACCTCCTGGTACCAACACAAATGCTCAGCTAACCCAGATGGTGATGTAACAAGGCTGGAGTGTATTTACTATGTAAATTGCTTTTAATATTGACAAACAGTTTTTCTGATGATATTAGGATTCTGCCTGAGGGCAATAAAGACTAAACTAGCTGTGGCATGCATAAAATACGTTGAGTTACTTCTTGATATAATTAGACCACCATTTATTACATTAATCATCGCAAACTTTTTCTATTTGTGGATAGGACATTATATAAATCTCTCATGAGATCTACCACACACAGCAACTCTTTGATGGTGGGGAAAAATACAATCAAAGGCTAGTGTGTGTGCTCAGAACAAATCATTTTTATCTCCTGCACTGAATTTCAGCCCATGCACTGAATGCTGTATTCTCCTGTGAACTTCACAGTGTCTCTGCTCTACGACAAGCTCACTCCAATTTCTGTTCCAGGGAAGAGGCACTTCAAAAGGTAGTTGCCATTAAAGTTTTAGGAGATCAAATTAATGACATTTTTTATTCATCTGCAATTCCCAAAGAATAATGGAAGATGCTGAATGGCAGATTTCAAGACTCTGTAAATAACGTGTAGTCACTTTTCTCCTTTTCAGGGAAACATATTCTACATTTCACTACACTCTCTTTCACCTCTAAAAAAACCCCAGCCTTCCATGGACTCAGCCACAGCTGGCATCCCCGCATGAATGTTACACTTATCACTGTCATACCAATTCATCCACATACAAACACCTGAAACTCCTGGTCTCCTCCGAACTGAGTAGTTTAAAAAGATAGATGGCTGCCTTCTGGCTAATTGTGGGAGTTCTTTCATTACAATAAAAAGACTTTTTATATCTTGAGTGACTTTATAAGCAGTGAATAATGAGACTTAAAGTCTCTGGAAAAGAGTCCACTGATCAAATGCTAGGATAACTTATGGGCACAGTGACCTTTTCCTCAGTAAGATACTCCAAACTGCTGCTGTTGGCACATTATTAAAATTCCCCATTTAAGGCATGTAGTTAGGCACAAGGCAGATTTTATATTTTATTTTAAAATTCAATTTAAGGTAGCATAGCAAGAGTTAGAGCTCTCCCAGAGCTGAGAACTAACTCCTGCCTGCTCCAGCTGTGCAGGAGCAGGACAGATGGCTGTGGCAGTGCAGGCAGCTGGCTGGGTCTCACTGCCCTACTCCCAACTGCGGTGCCAGCGCTAGGAGCCTGCTTCCCCTGTGCACAGCAACCCTTGCCCCAGCAAGGGAGCACATTTCTGCCAGCACGTCCACCAGCAAGCACCAGCACACTGGGCTGGCTCTTACAAAGCTGCAGAGAAGAGCAGCCAACAGCACATTGCCTTCAGCCTCTCTGGTAAGTAGAGTTTTGCCTTGGCCAAGAGGGTGCTCCATGTGCCAGCATTCCACACTGCAAAACAGCAGCAATGTTAAACCCAACGTCAGAGCACTGAGACTGGTCTCATCCCCAACTGAAACCCTGGCCAGTCCCAGGTGCTGCCACACGTCTAACCCAAGCCAGTGTCCTGCTGGGGTGCCAACACATGAAGTGCTAAGGTCAGAGTGCTCCCCAGCATCTTACACTTGCTTTTCTTTAATGGATGTACAATAGATTTTCTCTACTTTAACATGTGTTTCTCACTGTGTATCTGTTTTAATTGTCATCTTGAATGAAAAGGCTCTTCCTCTCTTAAAATAAAACTTCCATTATTTTTCTATTCTTCTTTCATGCTGCCTCAACACTAATTTGACACTGTTGTTCTCCACTGATTTTTATGGCTTTCCTCCACAAAAAGCATACTGGCAATTTTTTGGGGCATAATAGTATTTGCAAAAATGCCTTCCAACTTTCTACAGGACTAAATATTTAAAAATACTTCTGACAAACTCACATGTATTTAGATTCACTCAGCCATAGGGGCTGACACAGCAATAGATTACAGTGAAGTTTAACTTCATTCTGTCTCTGGAACATGGCATATGGCAACTTCCTTGATCTCTTTTTCAAAGATGTGAATTCAGAGGAACCGCTCATTTGGTAAAACCAAGCAAGTGATGGGGCCTTACCTGCCATTCAAAAGTCCATCAAATGCTTTAGTACCACAAAGTTCCCAGTAGCTTTTAGGAAATCTTAGCAACAGTTTTTATTTGAACATCAAGAGAGTAGGGAATATTAGTGATAGCATGCTTGTACACATTTTAGTTACACACAATGAACACAAAAGAAACTACATGTAGATGCATAGAAAAGGGATCTTATGAAACATATTTGTGTTTATTTCTTCCCTTTTGCTTCTCTCTCTCCTACTTCGATCATCCTTTGAAGACTATTTAGTCAAGTAGGATTACTTTATTTTTCTACTGAGTGATGGCTTACTGCACTGACAGAAATATTTGAAGCTGAGTTTCTAAAGTTTAACTGCCACATTCCTTCTTAGCAGGAAGAATGGTAAGGGATGTGAATATTAGGACCAGCTTAATTCTATCATATTTATACAGCATCATGGCTGTGTACACATCTTCAGTAGTAAGAGCTGCAGCTCCTTCCTGGCTAAAAATCAATTACAGCTGCTATTTCTGTCCCAGCATTTCTATGTCTGTTTTTCGTTCTGGAGTGTCTCTCTCCTTCCTCTCTCCATATCTCTGCCTTCCTTCACCACTTCCTTCCTCTGTTTTATTCCATTTGCCTCTTTGGCTTCCTTCCCTTATCTTTCTCTTGCTCCTTTGACTTCCTTTATCTTCTTGGGTTTGGTCTCTGCAGTGTCAGCAGCAGCAGCCACTCCTAGTGGCTAACAGCTTTAGTGCCTAACACCTGCAAAGGGAATCTTCCCCTGCATGAAGTCTACACGTGAAGCCCCTCCATAATGGCTTCAGGAGAGAATGAATTAGCTGGCTTGTTTCCGCAATGGACTCTCAAAAAATCAGCAAAGGGCAATTACTGAGAAAATTCACACAACGCTCATCAGTTTCCTTTTCCCAGGCAATTCCGGGTGTACGGCAAGACTCTGTCAGAGCTGCTGTTCCAGCTCTCCAAGGCATGGCAAGGCTGTTAAGGACCAAATGGCTGAAAACATATGGCAGGGAGCTTACACACAGCTGGTAGCCAAGGCTGTGCAGTTGACTGGCCACTGAATATGCTGCATGAATCAGATTTGTACCATTGCCTTGAAATACTACAAATATCATTGAAATCCAAACAGATTTTGAAGAATCTTTGTGTTAACTGTTCAGATAAAAATCTGGGTTTTGGACACGTATGGGCAGTTCTTGCTGCTTTCAATTGCCGTGCACTGACATCAGATGGTGCAGTTTAGCATACAAAGCAGAAAAGATCTTTTAACATCAGGAACAGAGTAATTCTTTCTGTTCAAAGCAACAGAGTTATCCTTTAATATCTAATGAGATTATCTGACAGGCTGTTGATTATCTTATGTAAAAGCAACATGAACAGTTGGATTAAAACACTGAAGAAAATACTGCAATCCACACTTTATACTTCCTACACTTAGGTATTTAGAAAAAAATGCCAGAGTGAAAAGACTGTGTCTTTTTGGTTATAGCGTATCAAACACCACAGAGCCCCAAAGTAAGTAGGGCCTTCTAGATATTGCCGCAGTAAAAATAATGATTACGCATCTGTGCTGAGAATTTAGGTGATGAATTGTAAGGGGACATGAATTAAGATAGTCACGCTTGAAAATAAAGTTTATGGCCTAGACAATGAAAATACTGTAACCATGGCACTGTGGGATATCAAGACAAAGACAATGTAATATTTGTTTTGTCTCAGGAATAAAAATGAGGTTTTCTTTTAAAAATTTTTCTTTTAAAAATGTGTTTTTCTTTTTTAAATTTCTATGACAGTTCAAAAAAGAAAAAGGTAGATACCAGTAAAAGAAGAAATAAGGCACTTGATTATATATTAAAAGTGTTAAGTGGACATAAATTCCTGCTGGCAATATACAAATTATAGACATAGGATTATTTTTTAAAGGTAGATATAAGTTCTGTATGTGCTTATAAAAGAATGATTAACAGCTGACTATCTAGAAATGCTTTTAATAACCTTCAAAACCAGCATAGTGTTTGTAAAAATGAAGTTCCTGAAGAAGTGAAGTCATTTCACCAAAATCAGCAACACTGAAAGGTAACACTTCTCAACTGAACTTCTTAACTAAAGCCCACAGACAGATTTTAAGATGTCATCTTACTGTGACTTCTGCCTTGCAGTGTTTATTTATACTAACTTCTGCAACCTTCTTCAGCAAGAGGCAAGAACATGTGGCAAAATGTAAAATTTCTACACTGGGCACAAGTATAAACTGGGAGAGGAGTGGTTGAAGAGCAGCTCTGCAGAAAGGGATCTGGGGGTGCTGGTTGACAGAGGTTCCATATGAGCCAGCAGAGTGCCCTGGCAGCCAGGAGGGCAAACTGCATCCTGGGGTGCATCAAACACAGCATAACCAGCCAGGCAAAATTGGTGATTATCCCACTGTATTCAGCATTGGTGCTGCCTCACCTTGGGTGCTGTGTGCAGTTCTGGGCCCAGCAATTTAAGAAGGATGTGAAGGTTCTTGAATGTGTCCACAGGAGGGCATCAAAACTCACGAAAGGGCTGGAAGGCATGTCCTATGAGGAGAAGCTGAGGACTTTAGGTTTCTCTAGTTTGGACAAAAGGAGGCTGAGGGACCACTTCATTGCTCTCTACAGCTTCCTAAGGAGGGAAGTGCAGAGGGAGGTGCTGATCTCTTCCCCCTGGTATCCAGTGATAGGACATGGGGGAATGGTTCAAAGCTGCACCAGGGGAGGTTTAGAGTGGATATTAGGAAACATTTCTTTACTGATAGGGTGGTCAAACATTGGAACAGGCTTCCTAGAGAGGTGGTTGATGCCACAAGCCTGTCAGTGTTTAAGAGGCATTTGGACAATGCCCTTAATAACATGCTTTAACTTTTGGTCAGCCCTGAATTGGTCAGGCAATTGGACTAAATTATTGTTGTAGGTACCTTCCAACTGTAAATATTCTATTCTATTCTCTGCTATTCTAAAATACTCTATTCTATACTCACAGAAACCAAAATATAATGTTGCAACACCACAGCTTGTAAAATTTTTATTTGTACTTTAAATAGGAGGCAGACAGGGAGAAGCAACATAGGCTTGCAACTGGATGGATATATTGCAGCGAAGTGCATATTTCAACCAAGTCCTAATTCTAGATGTTCTTACAGCTTAGATGGACTTGGATTCAAGGGTTTCTTCTTGGCTTGTTTGAAAAGGTTATATTTTAGAAAGGGTCAGTTGGAGAAAAGCATATTTTTCCCCTTAAATTTAAAATCAAATAGGCTCCTGTTTCAAAATCCACGTCATGTAGGACTTACTAGGGAGTAGCTTTCATGTTACTGCTGATACATTCTTTAAGAAAGCCTGGTTCCTTTAAACTTTCATGGTAAGCTGGCTTTACAAGCTAGCCAAGTAAAATGTCATAGCATAAAGTTATTGGTGAAAAGAACCGCAGCTGAAAAGCAGAGACTTCCAATAAATTAAGAAATGTCTGACACCAGTTCAAAATGGCAGGGCAAAATTTAAGCAAACCTTCCCCACCCGAGGAGAGGCAGACAGGCATAAATCATTCCCAGCAATCAATTCTGCTCTTTGAATTTGTCTTGACACTTGTTGGGCTCAGTTGGTGACATGGAACCATGACAGAAAGGCCAGGCCACTAGGGAAATTTGGCCAGCTTCCACATCGGAGAGTGAACCACCCAACTGCAGGTCTCCAACCCTTGTAGCACCGTTCTTTTTCCCAAAGCATAAAACATTTTGTCCGCTGTGTTTCAGGTCAGCCTCCAAGATGTCAGGATAAAGAAAATTTTTTGATTACTGTTAGTACAAAAGACAAGAAATACTGTGTGAGATTCCAGCCAGGAATGGCACAGGTAGTTTTGCAGGCAGACAATTTAAAAAGAAACCTGCCAAGTTAATATTCATGGTTTTGTTTCTCACTGTGACTACGTTGCAGTTAATTACTCATATTCTGTTAGACAGCAAGCAAAAAGTCTGAGAAAAGGGACTGCAGGTTTCAAATTCTGTGGAAATTCAGTATTTACATACATAGGAGACAAATCTACTCTTAATGGAGATTCTCAGAGAAGAAGATTTTTGTGGGAAAGAACTTGCATACTGGCCTCGAGTGCTTTCATTATTACCAAATGGAAATACCATCATGCTCAGTCATCACAGTTAAGGTAGCCAGTGCTATCTTACACATATCCAGAATACGCACTTTTTTCCTCACCTCCCTGTCCAAAACTCAGCCTTAGGAAAACCCAGAAATGGCGAGGTCAGGTACCCAGCCATGCAATCTTAATCTCCAGCTTCCCCCTGATGCCTGCCACAGTCAGTGGAAACAAGCTGCAGGCAAGCCATCACATCCAGTAAGTCACACAGCTCTATCGAGCGAGAGAGGGATTACTTGGAGCAGCTTGTGATACTGTGATCTCAGAGAGGGCAATGCTATCCCATCTGACATCCTCATAAGTGATCAGCAGATGAGGTGCATGAGTACCAAAAGGGATTCAGTATCCTCATTTCACCCTGTGTTGTTTGGGTAGGAGGAGGCACAGAGCCCCTCAAAGGTTGTCAGGCAGGAGATGCATGTGGTCTATGGGGCAAGCGAAGAGCCATCATGCACAACAGGCTGGAAGCAAACTCAAAAGGCACTTCTGGAGCTTCCATCGAAGCCTTGCAGTTAAGCAGACATTTCTCCCTACCAGGTCTTCCCTTTTACTCCAGGCCCAGGATAGGCAGACAGACTTCTTTAAAAGTTAGGAAATCAACGGAACACAAGACTTTCCCCTTCCCTTAAAAAATGAGGACAGTAAGGATTGGGGGCAGTAACAGCTGCATATTGACACTGTAGTCTAACGAATAACCTGTTTGCCTAGAAATTGGGAAAGCTGAACTCAGCATAATTGAGTATGAAATCATGTCTTTCACTCTGCAAGGGAGTCCTTCCATCACGTTACTGGACATTTTGGAACCCAAGAAATTACACACTGCTTTCTGAAGCTAAAATTTGAAGTAATTAAGTATCATCTAACCAGCTATTAAATAGGGCTGAAGTTAAGGAGCTAGTGTGGGTAGGTGAAGGCAAACTCTTCTGAAATGCTCTCTCTGTCTCAGTCAAATGGGTATAACAGCTATGTTTGGAAATCTCCCTGGAGCAGAGCAAATGAGAGAAATAAGAGATCTAGTCTCAGTCTCTGGCTCTCTTCTTACTACATTCTGATTACTGTACTTTTCCTAAACCATGATTCATTACAGTGTTTCTCTTTTTTTCCTCCACCTTCTTGCCTCAATATTTAGCCTTCTTCCCTCCTTTCACCCCTAG
Source organism: Strix aluco (assembly GCF_031877795.1). Classification (NCBI taxonomy): domain Eukaryota; kingdom Metazoa; phylum Chordata; class Aves; order Strigiformes; family Strigidae; genus Strix; species Strix aluco. Next base: position 56,067,881 of record NC_133935.1, read on the forward strand.
GGTTCCAGGTCTTGCTGAAGCCATTGGTATTTTATAGGACATCAGACATGTCATTAGGAATTGGCAGGTGAAGTTTGCTGATATTTCTGCAAAGGTCACTGATAAAAGTATTAAACAAGATTTTTGTTTTTAATACTGCAAAGACAAATGCTTCTGGAGCTCCAGCAGTAACCTCTCTCCAGCCTTTCATTTTCCTTTTTAACACTACATGTAGACAGATAGTCCTCCAAAGTCAACTCTGTATCCCCCTTACGACCACTTATCTAACTGCTTCTGTTCCACTTTAGCTGGTATTTTCCCTTATAATACCACACCAGATACTTTTGTTTATCTGAAGTCCAGATAAAAAGGACCTACCACATACTCTTTGTCAAGATAAGGTAATCAAAAAGTCTATCACGTTAGCCTGGCTTTGTAACCATCTACCTCTGCTTAGTCTGCGATTCATTATACTCCACTTACCCTTTGCGTCCCCTGTGTGTAAACTTCCTTTTCTTCAAATGTACTTTAACACCTTCCACACTGTGTATGCTGAACTCGAAGGCTAGCAAATCCCACAATGATCCTAAGCATAGGTACAGCATTCAATTTTATTTCACCATCTCCTGCATGCTAAATTAGTTTAACAAATCTCCGTATTCATCCTGGCTACTACTTCTCTCAACATTGGTGTCCCTTGCCTCACAGTTATGTCAGTATAACTACTTCTGGGGACTGTGCTAAAAATCAGATCACTGAAAAACCCTGCTTCAGAAATTATCTTTATTAAAGTGTTAGGTTTATTTACCCTGTAGGCAATTGCCTTCTCCTTCCATGTTGCCCGTGTTCCACTCAAATCCCCTGTCCTACTCCTTCACTCTTCAGGTGCCTTTCCCCTCCGCTCAAAACACATACCTGTGCAAATCCTTCTGAGAGGTTTTTAAACTTTTCTGTTTGATGCAGATTGCATCTCCCCAAAAGGAAGAAAATCGTCAAAGGGGTTAGACTGTGATAAAATGACTACTCTCCATAGCTTGTATTTCATGCAGCTACCTGGATACAAGGTACAGGCGGTGTACAGTAGAGCCAACCAGGTCTTCAGGTTGAAGAGGAAGACAGCAATTGCTCTTTACTACTAAACATGTCACATTCTGTGATGCAGACCTACATTAGGCTCATGTTTTATTGCAAGAATAACTGTTTATGCTGTTTCCAATTTTGCCACCAAGTAGTAGGCATGTCCTACATAAGATGGGGCATCAAGTGGATGAAGCATATGCAACATAATAAAAACTGAACTCTGATTCCTGAACACACAAAAAAATGTAATGTGACCTTTCAGTTTTAAGAAAATTTACCTTTTGGAGGGTATACACCTCAGAAGCCTCAAGTGACCTCAGATTTGGGACATTAACCCTTAAATGTTCTTCCATGAGGCACAGCAACTATCAGGAAAATTCAAACTGAATTTCAGAGTTCTTAAGAGTTTCCCATTTAAGCACACTCAACATTAAAAATAGAGAGACTTGTGCTTCACCATAATAAAATCCACAAGGACTACACTTTGGATATCCTTTGGTATCACAAAGCATTGACAGCATGAGAATAAGAAGCAAATCTCTACCATTTGCTTCCATCTCAGTTTCATCCATAATAATGCCAGTAACATGCTTCAGCAGCTCACCAGATTCTACAATTAACTCTGACACAAGCTGCAGAAAAATCTATATTCCCCTTGTATCATCTTTCACAAAAAACCCATGGCTACCTATTCTGACCATTCATCTTCTGCGTGTTCATCTGAAGACATGGAACAGCTGCTGGTCAATGGATGAAAGCTAGCAGTTCACCAACCTAACAGAAGTTTTTCTAAGCTTTAGGGAAGATCAGCCTTCAGGTAACTTAGGTGGTATCACCTAGAACAAATTACAGAGCAACCAGAGAAAATGCTCACCCAGCCAACTGCTGACTGTGTTGACTTTCCATCTGGGACACCAATCTCACCCACTCACACTTAAATCCAAAACAGGTGCCTAGAAGAAAAAGGAAGCAGTGGTACATCTGCCTCTTCGCAAATGCCAGAAGACATAAAAACTGGGGCAATATGGGAAAAAACCCAGAGAAATATAGAAATATAGATTTTCCATACACAGAGGTTAGGTAGGATTATCTAGGTGCATAGTAGCAAATACTTAGCCAAGCCAAAATATGCAGGTCTTGAGCTACTGCACAGCTACAATTACTCACGTAATTTATGAAGGAAAAAATGTGTTAGTTTTAATTTGAAATATACAGCACAGGAAAAGATATTAAGACCACCAAATGCAGACATCTGATTTAACTGACTGTTCTTCTTCCATAGTCAAAGACAAGAGATGGGAGGAGAGGGCGAGTCAGTGATGTAAACTGAATCACCTTCTAGAAATGGTCACCTCCCTCCAATGACAACAGGGAGTCTAGAGAAATGAGCTGGTTATAAATTTCAGCACGTTGGATGATGTGTGAATATCCTTTTAATTTACCAAATGGCATGACCTGAGTTTTGGAGAATTTAGAGACAAAAAATCAGGCATTAAAATAAAATGGGTGAAGACAGGAGGAGAACAGATTTTTTAAATGCTGAAAAATTATAAATATATTTTATTATGGCTTTTGGTAATCTAGGGAGAACATCTCTATTAATAGATAACAGCATTCAAGGGTGTTGCAAACACATTTCCCAGGATGAGGTCTGATTTATAGTCTTGGACAGAAACTATTTTTCCTATGTCTTATAAAAGCAGCAAAAAGTGTTCACTCAGCATGGTTTCAAGTTACACAAGTACAACACAGTGGAGACTCCACTGCTTCTTGATGTTTTCTGTGTTGCTGTAAGTTAGCTCAAAGATTTTTTTTTTTTTTAGAGTAATATTTTACAGGCTGTTAATCCAGAAAGTGGATTATTGCCTTTGGGTATTTTCTGAAAAAATAAAATAGAAAACAGCTGAGGTATTTCATTTAGTATAGCTGTTGCTGTGCATGGGCAATCATTTATTTTTCTCCCATAATATATTAGGCTTCTCAGCACTTGGACTTCCTAAAGCAGCTTCGCTAACATAGCTGGCTGTAAGCCCCTCAGAGTCCGTCTGGTCAATTATCTGTGAATTTAGAAGGTTTTACACAAAAGATCATAATGAGCTGGGTTTGAAAGAGGCTGTAAAGGTGTGAGGTATTTATCCTGAAGCTCAGAACAGCAGTGATGGAGATATGTATTGCACCAGCTCTTGAACTCAGACAGTGAGTGTTTTTTCATTTAAAAGTTATGTTACAAAAAATGGAAGCAGAGCTGTGAATTGGACAGTGCAGGACTGAGAATGTCCAAGGTCTGCCTTTATCACTGGCTTGACCCTGTCATCTTTGCACAGTTAAGTCACTTGACTATACTTTGAATTTTTCCCTGCCTGTTTTTACACTGAAAGTAAAACAGTAGAGTTCTACTCTGACTTAAATAATAAACTACTGATTTTCTTTTTTTTTTTTTTTATACAGAATGTAAGATTATTTGGTTTTGCCATATACACAGAGCACCACGTCCAAGCATGGTACACACTCGTCGCACTACACCTCAGAAACACTGTGCGGATGAGATCATGTTTGCAAAGCACTTCTGAACCTCAAAAAAGAGCACACTCACAAAGCAAATTGTAATAAGGACAGATGTTGAAGTCTGATAAAAGCTGCAGCAACAGCACAAACCAATAACAGGCGAAAGTTATGACTCTCATTTGACTGTCATTCATGTATCTCCAAATGTTGCCAATGTTTAAGACTGGTATTGGATGTGTTTCCAAGAGGGGAATCACAGAAGAGTGTTAGCAGAAATAGGACAGTTCTTGTGCCAAAGTATCTGCATTTCCATTCTATCTGACATCTGAAGCACTCCATTTAAGGTCTGGACACCAGTTGGCAGATACAGATGTAAATGGCTTGCAGGTACAGCTCCTGGAAAATATGATGGCTGCAAAGAACAACTCCCAGCTGGGAGTGCTTCACACGGCTCCATCCAACTCTGCCGCTGGCAAGTTCCCTCTGCAGCAGGCTGGCACACTGCTGGCACCAGCAACAGTTCTGCCCTCCAGTTTCTGACTGTCGGCTTCAGTAACAGAGCAGATACAGGCAGAGTTAACCACAAAACTGGGGTCTCTGTGTACCTAACTTGCATGCTGTAGCACACAGATACAGCTAGGTCAAGACACTACTACAGTGGTTTGCTTTTAATTTGTGACATGTAGCATATGCCTGTTTGTGTGTGGAGTCTGTTCTTTGTCATGTGGCATGAGGAAGGCTTTTGAACCACTAAACCAAGACATTTGACACATTCAGAAATTCCCTTCCATGTCAAAAGAATGGACTGGAGAAGTTCTCAGGATAAAGAGAAAAAGCTACAATATATGTTGTTGTATACACTAACTAACCCCCTGGAACACACATGTAAAACAAGGCTTGTGACACGTAAAATTTATCTTAATTAAAAAAAAAAAGTTCTGTGAAAAAAGTGAGAGGCTTATTTGATAGGAGGCCAGAATATTGTTGCCCAAAGTAGAAAGATATTTATAGACCAAGATGTGCAAAACTGGAACATTGTTTTTGCCGAGTACAAATTAAGCTAATGTACCATTAAAAGCTGGTGGCTCACAGACATTAAAAACATGAGATTAGGACACAGACTGTGCTATGACAAAGTATCTGTGCAGAGACACAATAGGGATGATCCAGCATCCAGATATGAACTCAAACATCAACTTGCTGCTTCTCCTGTGGCATCTTTAGGATGAGCTTTCTGAACACTAATATTACTCCAAACAAAGGTGTGCTTTCTTTTTGGTGAAAGGAATTAACAATGGGTAAAAAAGAGCAAAAAGGTATGAAGCCTAATGTGAGGTAAGGCAGTACTTTTGGAGACATTATATATCATTTTGTTATGATGCACAGCTCTTCCTTATGTTGGATCTTATATTCCCCATCCTGCAGCAACTTCATTGAAGACATCCAGAGGAATTTTGCTGCCTTCAGGAGGAGAAGGAGAAAGAGGGAGTAAGATAGAAAAGCAGCTTATATTCCAGAATGGTGTAATTGTAAACTAAAGTTCCACTGGAGGACACTGGAGATTATCTTTACACTCCTTGTCTCCACCTTCAGCTACAAAATCAAATTTCCTTCCATGCTGCCTCTACCTCCCTCCCCTGTAGTCTCCTTCTGACCTTTTTGTTAATAAATATTTTTACTATTAAAAAATCACTTGCAGTGTTACCCTGTCTTGTTCACAGGGACCTACACAGAAAACAAAGACAAAAGACAACAAACAAGAATTTAAAAAAAACCAAAAAAAGCAACAGAATGTTACTGTGTGATCACATACCTTGTGGCAAGTGACCACACCGCTTGAGGTTCACGGGTCTGATAAAAAGATAGCCTCACAGCTGGATTGTTACCAGGAAACAGATGATCTGAATCCAAGGCCCTCCACAGTCTGGAGGGCTCAAACCTTATAGGACTTTATACTGACCATAAGGCCATAAGCTAGTGTTCTCTGGGTAGCTCTGCTGCCACTAAAGGAACAGGACGAATGCAGAAGGGGCTGGTGAGGGACACAAGAGGAGGTGCCTCCCTGAGCACAGTGCACTTGGACATGTGCTCTAATCCCCTCCTTGCTCACTGTCATGTCCTGTAGGGCTTTCCAGTCTCTGGAACGACATGTGCTCCAGCCAGTGACAATGCACCCCTGACTCAACCCCAGTCTTTATATCTTTAATTTTTCACTAGTGTGACATAAAGGGTCTGCTACCCATATGCATGCCCACACACACACATGGAGCTGCCAAGAATTCCAGGCATTTGGGCTCCAAAAGACAAACACCCTGTCCCCTTTAAGGAAAGTTTCACTATCTACAAACTAATTTCTCAGAGATCTCTGCTGAAAATATTTCAGCAGTAATGAGAGAGATTTCAAGAGTACTGATGGCACACAGAAAAACAAAACCTGTCGATTTTGGTAGAAGCTCTTTGCTTTCTTGGTCCCATTAGAAAACTCAACCCTAACTTTATTCATAAATCATGAAGGAAAAACATAGCTCTAAGCCACCTTCTAGCCACACAACAGTCAGTTCATTAAAACAGGAGTGGGATGCAAACCACCAGACAGCACAGAGGAATTTAGGTGAGATTCCCAAACTTTGAGGACAGCCAACAAGGAGCCTGTACCTCCAGAAACAAAGACAAGCTGCACACTGAAAAACAAACACCTCCATCTCTCTAAGTGTCTGCTGCGGCTTTTTTTACTGTGTCTGGTTGGTATGCTGTTTTCCACATTTGCCTCATCAAAACAATTATCATCTGCAGCCTTTCGAAATTATTTTCCAAAGATAAAACAATTATGTCAAGGACTAGTAAAAGCTCTCCACTGTTCCATATCTGCACAAATTACCTTGTATTTCAGATGATTTTATGTACATTTAATCACTACAGATTAATTAGACGGCATACAGAAACCAGCAAAACACTGAAGTGCTAACTTCAGTTTAAGTGCACATGCAGCTAACTTGTGCCTTTTTAGAACAATTTTAATTAAAAGTACTAGAAAAACCATCCAGCTGAAAATATTGGGAGCTTTGGGATGGGCTTAGCATAGCTAATTAATTGTATATTTAATCAAAGCAGCCTTTGGCTGTAGTTAATAATCTATTTTCCTCTGGTAATAAATATAGTAATTCTGTGAAACGGAATATATAATTTGCATAATGTTGTATGTACAGAAGATCCATGCCGAAAAGAGATCGTTGCAATCCCAACTTTCAGAGAGCAGGCTGTTTTCCTTTTAAATATGTAAGACTATTTTGAAATGAGGTTTAAATGTCATGTCATAACAACAATTTCTGAAAAAGGTGCCCCAAAATCTAAAGTGTTTGAATGAGCCTGACTTTTCCAGTGAACCATAGAGGGAATGCAAGAAATGTCCCACCAGCTCAGACCAACTACCTCCATCTAGGTAGCCTGCTTCCAGCAATGTCAAGGGGAAATGCTATTAAGAGTGAGCATGAAAGGCCAACTACTTTTGGCAATCCATTTCCACATACCCTCCCAGGAGCTCAGACAATTTTACAGATCATCTTTTAAAAATGTCAGTTGCACAGAGAACCTAAAAAAAAGCCTTTTTCACTTTCTTTCTAACTAGTAGAGTATAATAGCTGGCAGATTTCCAGCTCTAGCCATCCTGGCCAAATGCTGGATTTGATCCATGCAACCAGATGAAAACACTCCCATTAATGCAGCATAAATCTTCCAGCTTCGGGAGTCACAGAAACACTCATCCCTCTACTCACACAGTGAAAGCCAAAGGCTGCTACAGCATCTTTTCTACTAGAGACTTCCTTTCATTTATATGACACAAATTCCCAGTTGTGCTGCTGTAACATGTTTTTCATGTGGTCCCGCACTGAATTATTTCCACTCCTTTGCTGGGTAAATGCAAATTTGAATAAAATACCTACCTTAATCTAACACAATGCCTCTTTCACTCCTAAAATATCTAATATTCTAATATAAATAACAGCTTTGACTCTTTGCTTGCTTAGTTAGATCTGAATGCAAAGCATTTTATCTGCATTGAATTATTTCATTCATTTGTGACAGTAAAAATACTTTTTTACCTTTCTAAGTTAACAGAAGAGACTGACTAGAAAATTATCAGTCTGATGAACCCTCCTGAAACAATTAAATTGGCAAACAGATTAGATATTGATCTGCTAGCAAACATATATTGATGGATACCAGCTTATTGGGAATTAGTGTTGAAATGGAAATGGATGCTTCATTTATAATATATATTATACATATATACACACACTGCAAGCTCTGGTCATTATGATTGGACTACAGTAAATTTCTAGATCCTTGCCTTTTTTTAAACACATGCAAGTACAGCTGATCTGCATAGGTTTTGTAACATTACAGAGAAGACTAGCTGTAAGCACTTTTCCTAGGAAAACCTAACGCTGAAGTTCTCTTTTGTTGACCTCTCTTCTACTTTCTGTGCATCTGTTACAAGTATATTCTCTCCTTTTCACATCCATGAATCAAAACCTGCTCTTCTGGATACTCATGCAAATACTATCTTCTTCAGCATGTTGCACAGATTTAAAGTTGTAAGCTGGCAGTGGACAGATTTCTGGAAGCCTTTCCCAAGGACCTCGTTTTCATGGCCCACTCTTTCAACGGGACACCAAAAAACATAAGTGCTCTAGTCAAAGAGTTGAAACATAACTCTGAAGTCATCTTTACATCTCAGCTGTACCTCGTCTGGGAAAGGTATAGCATTTAAATGATTTTCTCTTTTCAGGAAAAGTGGGAAATGCATTTAATTATAAAACTATCTTGTTGTCTTCCAAGAGTTACAGTTAGGCCTTTCTCCATAGCAGACAGGTTGTAATCATTCTCAGCTAGTCCATCAGCTTTGTCTTGCCCATGCAAAAATGTCTCTGGAACAGGATTCTGCAAACTGCTCTAATTACAAAGGGGCTTACTCTGCATATTTACCCTGTAACCAGCATTCCCTAATAGCAAACTATTCTCAGTATTCAGCCACATGTTCCTTCATTCTCTTGGATCTTGCTGTTGCTAGTTGCACTTCATCTGGCAGATTTTCCATTGCCCAACATATCATCATTATTTTTCAAGACATCCTCAAATTATATGATTGTGAATACCTTTGGAATAAAGACATAAATACATACATTGGTTATGTTCACCAAGAATATGCAGAAAAAAACACAAGTCAGCAATTTGTGTTTGGGCTCCATCTTGATGACAAGCTTTCCTAGTATTTTCCAAGCAGCTGTTTTTTTAGAAGATGTCAGTCTATGTATGTGTTAGCCTTACTCAGGCAGTTTTTTCTATAAACAGTAAAGAGAAGAAACTGTTTTGTAGTAAAGACATATGTTGGAGGAGAATTAATCATACTGTAACCACAGAATTTGAGGTATAACACCTTTCATTTTCATCTGTGAATCTTCCACCAGCAAGCCACTTGCTGCCAAGGTGTAATAGCTTAGGCAGCACTGATCAGAAGATAAAGGTGGTATTTTAAAGTAGTCAAAACCAGCTGTGTTGATCAACAACCGTGCATGTTAAGAAAAGCAATAAAGATAGATGAGACAGTATGTTCACCTATACATGGTATCAATAACATTTCATATTCCACATCCTGAAATGGTAGAAATCTTCGTACCTATAACACTTACTATGTGTGTTCTTGAGCTTTGCTTTCCATTCTTTCACACAATTGCTTCACATTGCATATTTCATGGGGAAGGAGAATGAAAAGTGGTGTGCTTAATAAATGGAACCATTAAAAAGTTTGGATTGCTCTTGTTTTCACATGCATTATCACAGCAGAAATCGTTCATCTCTTCTGCTCTAAGTAGATTCTCTACCTCAAACTTGGTGAAAATAAAAGTAAAATAACAGTAAAAATGGCAACCTGATTGATGAGCAAAAATGATCAAAATACTGCTTCATATGTCCTAGTGCTGATGCATACCTTCAGGATCTGCTTTAAGAAGGTACCAGAGCAACTGTCCATTAAAAAAAAAAAAAAAAATCAAAACAGGTGGCTTTGAAAACATCAAATATGCAGTATGTCTCGTTTCTACTGTAAGAGATGGAGGTGGACTTGATCTCATCTCTATTGTTTTCAGTAAATGATCTAATAACAGAGCATTTCTCTGTTTCAGTGACACACAACACAAAGTCATGGTGCTATTGCTACTCTTATCTAAAGACATCAGAGTAAAGTACATAGAACATGATAATATATCTCATACAAGAAAAGGTCGTGCAGTGGTTCCACAAATTGCTGATCCTAAATATATGTACAGTTGTATCACCCTGCATTATAATCACATTTCTGATGTATTGCCAGAGTGCATGATAGCAATTTATGGTACAATGCCAATTACATGACACTGTGGGAGAACAGACAACTGTTGAACCAGCATAAAGTTAGAATGGTGCAGACAGATGATATCTGATTTGGTATTAAGCATAAGCCTGCTGGTAGGAAATTAGCCAATCAACATTTTTTCAACAAAACTGGAAGATGAATTTTAACCCAATCAATGGTAAGTGCAGTGCGGTCACAGAACTTGCTCTCTTGTATTTATGAATCGTAGAGCTGCATTTACTGCATCACTGAATGACAACCCAAGAGAGTTGGGGAATATACATGGAATTTAGCCAGGCATGCCTTTCTTCTCACCCAAAATAGACACAGCAACTTTAAATAAAATGAGCACTGCAGCGGTTGCTCTGAATTAAACTGAGCTGTATTCATTATACAAAGGATAACAAAAGGGTAGTTAGCACATGCAGAGCAAGATGTGGTGTAAGCAAGGAGTTGAACGAGACCGAGGAATCAGCAGGTTGGAACAGTGAAGGGTTACCTTAGTCAGGCATAGATTATAAGAAAATAATACAATATGCCCAAACGTCTCTACCTAGTTCATGATTTTGGGTATGAGTGACATTGTCTGTCTCAGAGGCAGAACTTCCTGTTTCGCAGGTCCAGTTATACAACAGATTTTATTTCATTTGCAGAATAAGACATCATAGTAAATGGTTCTTATTGATTGATGAAGATTGGATCCATCATTAAAATGGATCAAAAATTAGATATTGTTTCTCTAAGACTCCAAAAGTGGAGTTTCTGTGAAAAAGAAATGGAGAAAAAAAAAGAAAAAAAATCAAAATCAATCTGTTGCTATTACAGAACAATACCAATTAAAGCTGGATTTAAGTAATTCTAAAATATTATTGACTACACTGGCACAAAGTAATGTCAAACCACATCACCAATTAAGAACAGGGAAAGTAACTGCAAGACTTGAATGAAGTATACAGAGATAATTAATCCTCTAATTAGGATGCTAAAATTAGTTCAGGAATTGAGGGGTGAAAAGCTTTCATCTGCAGTTATCTATTCATAAGTGTTTCCATTTTTTACTTTTTAAGAAATGATTAATCTTTTCCATTCTGGTGTATGAATGCTTTTTTTTTCCATTGGTGTATGATTAGGACTGTAGGTCATGTGTGAAAGCCTGATTCTGAAAAACTTCCTGTCTTAGTTTAGGAATGTACCCACTCAGATAAATTGGACAAGTAGACACATCACAAAGATGCTTTGGATCTTCTAGATTTAGCACTGAACTGAGCTTCCTGAACTCATGAGGAATTCAAAGCTTTTTAGGATATGTTTGAAGGTCAAATCCTTCACAGATTTTCTCCTCAGGAAGAGTTAGCTTTTTAGCACCACCTATTATGCAGAAGTCTTGCACACAGGAGATTGTGTCCCACACCCAAACATCCTCTGCCAAAGACAGAAGCTCACTATTGAGACTACTGGGCACAATCAATCTTTTGCCACTCTTAAAAAATATTAAAAAATGATGAAATATGAATTTAGGCCTTGAAAGCTTCCACATTAATCACCAGTAGATCCAGTAATTTGAGTGAGTTGAGGCTAGAAGTACCATCACATTGCTAGAGGAGGATGAGGATGGAGAGAAAACAGAAAGGAAAGAGGTTAAAACAACCAGAGTCTGTGCTGTGACTTCATGATGGTTTTGCACTGGGGAAAGAGGTTTCAACTCAATTTTATCTGCCCCCTCCTAGGGCCACAGTAAGCCCAATTTTCAGTCAAGGAGAAGAGAGAAGGGATTTGCTGCATCATTTTTTCAGAATGAGTCACACTTGGGAAAACCACACTAAATATCCCAGACTTCAAAGCTGCCATGAACAGGGCTTTGATCAAGACAAAGTAATACTCAAAATGCAGGGCACACCACACGTTAGAGGAATATCTACATCCAGCCCCTGCCATCACCCGTCCTGGTGGCAATGGCCTGGCTGGTATATTGTATTTAATCCCACAGAATCCCATGGCTCAGTGTTGTAAGCCAGAAGGTTGGGTGGTGCAAACTGGTCTAGATGGTAACATTTAGATGGAAAATGGAGGTACCACAAGCTAAAATGGAGGAAAAGTATAAATCACAGAAAACTTACAAGCTACTCATGAGGCAGAGTGATGGGGAGCAAGGCGAAATGAACTGTTAATCTTGCTTCTTCAAACCAAATCCAGGAATAAATGTGTCTCAGATCTTAACTCTCACAAGTTTCAAGCATATCTATAGTTATTCTCTAAACTAGACAAGGCAGCAGTATCAGATACATTAGAAAAGAAACCCTGTAGAGAAAGGCAAAGCTTGTTCATTCTTGCTATCAACCACTTATAAGCTCTTTTTGTTGCTCACATCATTGTTAAGAGTTATTTCACTTTTAAATTTTTTTTTTTTAAAGTTGCACGACTTTTATTGGTGAGTAAAACAAGAACAGCAGGATCCAACTCCTATCTCCATAACTCTTTCATCTGCTTAGCTGACTGTATTAGCCACTTTCTCTGAATGGATAACAGGGGAAAGTTCAACAGCAGACTGACATAATAACGAGGACACAAAATATAGATGAAAAGAATACACATCTAAATGTCTGATGAACTGATATTAGCATATAAATGCAATATATGTACAACAGCAGCCTTTGAATTAAGCCACAAAGAACACTGTCTACTTGATTAGTTGTTTATTTTTTCTTTTGAGGGGACACATCAGAGTCACAGATTGATGCTTTAATAAGGAACCCAAAAACCTTTAGTGGAGATTAAAAGGGCTAGTGGTTAGATGTCATAATTCATGGATACTGATTGCGCAGGACTTTGACAAGAACCATTAATTGTCACTACCTTCTGAAGTCACATACTCAATTTAGTTCTAGTTCTTACAAGATATGGTAGGATCATTAAAGGAAGCTTGAGGCTAAGCACTGCTAATGGGAGTATTTTAATATTCTCAGTACTTTTACAAAGGAACAGCATGTCATACATCAGTTCTATGTATTGCACCTAAACTCTTAAAAGAAAAAAAATGGCTTTTTGTTGCCTCCACTATTATCTAAAAGTGAGGTGTTAGGGTTTCTGTACTCTTTTGCAAGCCTGAGGCACAGTAGGAATATAAAAAACAAAAACATAAAAAACCAACCCACAAAGGGCTTTGATATTTCCTTTGTTTGAGGTCTGGCTCACCTTTTGGACCATCCTTTAGGATGGCTTAACGTTCCATAGCAAAAGTCACCATTCATTTAAAATAAAAGGAAAAGAGTTAAAAGCAAAGGGTACCTTCTTTCTTCCTCTGAAGACTTCAGGAGTTCTAGGAAGTAAGATCATTTTTCTGCTCCAATGACAATCAGGATGGATAAACCCCAAGATTAATGTAAAATACAACACAAACTTTCCCATTCTCCCTTTCTTCTTCTCTGCAGTTGCTTCAGAGCGGCAAAACAGAAACACAGCAAAATAAACAGAGGCTAAATGGGCCCATGCAGGCAGAAAAGCAGATGAACATTTCAACACTAGGCCAGGTCTCAGTGTTCTTAATGAAGGAAATATCAGGGTTTAGGTCAAATAAATAAGCATAGGAGAGGCATGGAGGAGAAGGAGGTTCCCTTAGGCCACTGTGTCCATCCTGCCTGGGAGGACTGGCAGGTTTATCCTACCACAGGCTTATACTACCATTCAAACATGGGACAGCAATCACCTCACCTGCCTTTTAGATATCCGAAGCTGTATGTCTAGTGGCTGTAGGCTTCCTCTGAAGTCAAAGTGGGGAAGAGGGCAGCTTCAAGCCAATGCATCTGATCCATTTTATCTTTGTTAAAGAAGAGGTCAGCTGCTTTCTGATGGTGCCTGTTTCTTACCCTGTTTTCCCCAAGTCCAGGCATATATCTGAAACAGGGCAGATGAATCCCATTCAAGCTTCCAACTGAGAGCTTGGTCAGGATTAAAGGGAGGACAGATAGGAGCAGCCTCACATTCACAAACCTGATCCCCATGAGGGACTTCGACGACCCTGATATCTGTTGGAGGGACAAAACAGCAGGGCATAAACAATCTAGGAGGTTCCTGGAATGTATTGTTGGTAAATGCCTTCTCCAAGTGACAGAGGAGCCAACAAGGAGAGGTGCTATGGTGGACCTTGTTCAAACCAACAAGGAGGGACTGGTGGGGAATGTGAAGCTCAAAGGCAGCCTTGGCTGCAGAGACCATGAAATGGTGGAGTTCAAGATCCTTGGGGCAGCAAGGAGGGCACACAGCAAGCTTGCTACCCTGGACTTAAGGAGTGAAGACTTTGGCCTCTTAAGGGATTTCCTTGGCAGAGTAGCATAGGATAAAGTCCTGGACGGAACAGGGGCCCAAGAAAACTGGTTAATATTCAAGGATCACCTCCTCCAAGCTCAGGAGCGATACATCCTGACAAAGAGGAAGCCAGGTAAGAATGCCAGGAGGCCTGCATGGATGAACAAGGAGCTCCTGGACAAGCTCAAACACAAAAAGGAAGCCTATAGAGGGTGGAAGCAAGGACAGATAGCTTGGGAGGAATACAGAGAAATTGTCCGACCAGCCAAGGATCAGGTTAGGAAGGCCAAAGCCCTGACAGAATTAAATCTTGCCAGGGACATCAAGGGCAACAAGAAAAGCTTCTATAGCTGTGATAAAAGGAAGACTAGGGAAAATGTGGGCCCTCTCCAGAAGGAAACGGGAGACCTGATTACCTAGGATATGGAGAAGGCTGAGCTACTCAATGACTTTTTTGCCTCAGTCTTCACCAGCAGGTGCTCCAGACACACCACCCAAGTCACAGAAGACAAAGGCAAGGACTGGGAGAATGAAGAAATGCCCACTGTAGGAGAAGATCAAGTCTGAGACCATCTAAGGAACCTGAAGGTGCACAAGTCCATGGGACCTGATGAAATGCATCTGCAGGTCCCTAGCGAACTGATGGATGAAGTGGCTAAGACACTATCCATCATATTTGAGAAGGCATGGCAGTCTGGTGAAGTTCCTGCTGACTGGAAAAGGGGAAACATAACCCCCATTTTTAAACAGGGAAAAAAGGAAGACCTGGGGAACTGCAGGCCAGTCAGTCTCCCCTCTGTGCCTGGCAAGATCATGGAGCAGATGATCCTGGAAACTATGCTAGCGCACATGGAAAACAAGGAGGTGATTTGTGCCAGCCAACATGGCTTCACTAAGGGCAAATTGTGCCTGACAAATCTGGTGGCCTTCTACGGTGGGGTTACAGTGCTGGTGGATAAGGGAAGGGCAACTGATGTCATCTAGCTGGACTTGTGCAAAGTATTTGACACTGTCCCACATGACATCCTTGTCTCTAAATTAGAGACATGGATTTGATAGATGAACCACTCTGTGGATAAGGAATTGGCTGGATGGTCACACTCAAAAGAGTTGCAGTCAATGGCTCAATGTCCGAGTGGAACACAGTGACGAGTGGTGCTCCTCAGGGTCGGTGTTGGGACTGGTGCTGTTTAACATCTTTGTTAGTGACACGGACAGTGGGATTCAGTGCACCCTCAGCAAGTACGCTGACTACGCCAAGCTGTGTGGTGTGGTGGACATGCTGGAGGGAAGGGATGCCATCCAGAGGGACCCTGACAGCATTGAGAGGTGGGCCTGTGCAAACCTCATGAAGTTCATCAAGGCCAAGTGCAAGATCCTGCACATGGGTTGGGGCAATCCCATACACAAATCCAGGCTGGGCAATGAGTAGATTGAGAGCAGCCCTGTGGAGGAGGACTTGGGGGTCTTAGAGCAATGTGCACTCGGAGCCCAGAAAGCCAACTGTATCCTGGACTGCATCAAGAGAAGTGTGGCCAGCACGTCTAGGGAGGTGATTCTGCCCCCTCTACTCCACTCTCATGAGATCCCACCTGGAATACTGTGTCCAGCTCTGGGGCCTCCAGAATAAGAAGGACATGGATCTGCTCAATCCGGTCCAGAGTAGGGCTGTGAAGATGATCAGAGGGCTGGAGCACCTCTCCTGTGAAGACAGGCTGTCAGAATTGGGGTTGTTCAGCCTAGAGAAGAGAAGGCTCTGGGGAGATCTTATAGCAGCCTTCCAGCACCTAAAGGGGACCTACAAGAAAGCCTGAGAAGGACGTTTTACAATGGCATGTAGTGACAGGTCAAGGGGTAATGGCTTTGAACTGAAAGAGGTTGGCTTTAGACTAGGTGTAAGACTTTACTGTGAGGGTGGTGAGATACTGGAACAGGTTGCCCAGAGGGGGTGTGGCTGCCCCCTCCCTGGAAGTGTTCAAGGCCAGGTTGGATGGGGCTTTGAGCAACCTGGTCTAGTGGAAGGTGTCCCTGCCCATGGCAGGGGGGTTGGAACTAGATGATCTTTAAGGTCCCTTCCAACCCAAACCATTCTATAATTCTATGATTCATTAATTTCTTGACAGCTTGGCTGCTGAACACAATAAGGTAGTATTTCATTAAGTGGGTAACTGGGCATCAGCCCCCATGGAGAGGAAAATATACAAGAAAACAATTCAGGGAGAGTAAAACAAAATAAAAATAGCTTCACTAATAAGCCACCAGAAGTTTTCATTCAGGTAGTCCTAGTTTCACTTATGTTTTGCTAACTAGATGCAGATGTTTGCTAATTAAGATCACCTTCCAGTGTTTTAATGGCTTAATTTGAATACTCTCACTGTTCACACAGGACTGTTTCCAGTCTCATTTCAGAGTGATACTGAGCTCAGGATCTGGTGTTATGCCTCTAACAGTCCCATGGGGGTTTTGGTTTTTCTTTTCTATTTTTTTCTCCTTTTCTTTTTTGAGAGAGAGCATGAGTTATTTCTCAAAGTGAGACAGCAAAACTGGTAATATTTCAGGAGGCTTCAAAACTGAAACTGATTCAGTGTGCATAAAAAAGGAAACAAAGCCCAAGAAGACGGTTCAACACTACAATTTCCCCTGAGGTTAGCCAATTAATTTTGGTCGTGGTGTATTTGGAAGATTCAAATCCTGCTTTGTTTACAACTCGTTCTATATTATTTAACACATTATCGTTGTTGACATCGCATTCATTAAATAAGCACAGAGACAGATTGTTCCAGCTCTTCAAAGCAGAGTGAATAAAAGACCCCACAAGAACAGATTTCTCTCCCTCACACATTGCAAACACCAGATCAGAGCTAGAAGTATTTCCTGTCACAATTTCATCAGGTACCAATCTTTCAGCATCTGAGCAATTTCTGTTTTGATTACACACAGCACATGATGAATTAAAAACTGCTAGAAGTCTCACACAGGCGTTCCTGGAGCGGGTGACCTCCTTTCCTGGTCTCTCTCTGAGATTGCATGCACCACAAGGGGAACTGACTGGACTGAGAGGTCATTGTGTGTGTGAAGAGGGAGTTTGCTATCAGCAGCCCCTGAGCAGCACTGATTCCAGACTGAAGCCATGTCCTGATTCCTGTGTCTTGAGGAACTGGTTTAGAGCAGTAAGGGAGATATATATGTGGGAAACAACCACTGTTAAAGCACTTTCTAGATAGTGAAAACTATCCCATATAAATGTTTACATGTTGATATCCTGGCAAGGTCTCCCATGACAGCTAATCTTTCAGCTACTCTTACCCATTCCATGGCTCCTCACTCCTCAATATATTCTTAATGCCACCAACAGAAAAGCAAATATTTCCTTCAGTTTCTGCAGACCATGAAGGCTGCTGCTGAAAGAACAGCCTGCTTGGAAAGATTTCAACAGCCAAAGCAAGCACATTGTTGGGCTACACTGTTCTTGCTCTCTCCCACCCAGTACAGTCCACCCAGAGCAGGACTGCTAATGCTGTGTCTCCAGCTGCAAAAACACAATTTCTCTCCACAGTTATCTTAACAAAGATTTTCCCTTCCACAGATTCCAAGAATCAGAATAACTGTAGCTGTTTCTCATGTTTTTAATATTTCCTTTTACGGACCTTTGTGTCCTAACTCGACTTCCTTCTCCCCAGCTAACATGCTGTCCCTTGCCCAAGGAACTCCCTCCATGACCTCCGTATCTCCAGATGTTCGATTGTAATGGATGTGCTATGCAGAGCTCATTTGTTTCATATAAATAGCCTATGGGAGCACCTTGGAATGACCACACATATTTCAGGTGTGCTATTAATATAAAATAAACTATTTTAACACATCCTTAATCTTTCTTTAATAATCCATCCTAAGTAAATTATCCTGAAGCAATGCTGGACTATGATTGATGTCTCTCAATAAAATCTCACTGTTGGCTCAGTACAAAAGAAATACCCTACTAATAATAGAAAGCTCACCCTGGATACTCAAACAGGCTTCCTGAAGAAGCAATGGGATCGAAAAGAGTACTGGTATTTCTGAAACTAGTTCAGCGAGTCTCGTGTTCTGTATGAAACAAGATAGATGCCTTCCTCTGCCTGCTAACAGCTTGCCCTGTGTATGTATCACTGGAGTGATCGCTAAGTGCAGCATCACTGTACATGAAGTACTAGGACTTCCATGCAAACAGCCCTTATCAGAGTTGTATTTGCACATCTATACAAGGTGATTGTTGTAAAGGCATGGACATTTACTGGAACAGCCTGTGCCCTATGCTACTTGAATTATTGATCAATTACAAACAGATTACTAACAACTATGAATCGTTAAAACCTTATAATAAATCACATAGACAAATAAAACATGCCTAGGGTGAATAATCTTCTCTTTCTCTCTTTCTCTTTCTGGATTCACTACCAGAAGGATGGCACTAACTTATTTATAGCAAGGCTACCTTCTAAAAAACAAAAGGGCAATATATTCAAAGAGCTGGTGGTCTTTTGAAGTAAAAAAAGCACCTCTTCATGCATTATTATCTCAACTGCTAAAATAGAGACTGTTAGTAAGTTTATCCTACAAAATACTTAAGATCTCTGAAAGAGTTCATAAAAAATTGGCAAGTATGGTAACAGATTGCCTTTTTGTTCCTTTTAAAGGATTTTACTCCAGCAACTTTGATAAACACAGAATCCTTGAAAAATGCAGCAATGTTATCTAGTAATACACATCACAGTGCCCTAATTCAGCAAAGACAAGTGAATAACAAAAAGAAATAAATTTTCTTGATCACATAAGGTAGATTACAGAGTACCTGAGAAACTATAGCTTTCCAAGTTATATTTCAACATTAATCTGCTTCTGATTTCACAAGGATTTCCTACATTTAGTTGTAGCTTATTTAGCAAACAGACTCCTTACTCCTTCCCCAGAAGGAAAACCATTGGACTGTGGTTCAAAGGCTCTGAATTCCTTAAAGAAAGGGAAACTCAAGATCCTAAATAGTTCGCTGGATCTAGGCCCTATTTCTCATGCCATAAGGCATTAGGTGAGAGTTTTCTTTGCCTGCTGCTTTACTTTCCTCTTCTAGAGTAAGTTAACTTCTTTATTGATGATCTCAACGAAGGGATCAAGTGCACCCTCAGTAAGTTTGCAGACGACACCAAGTTGAGTGGGAGGGAGGTAGGGGTGCTCGAGGGTAGGGAGGCTCTGCAGAGAGATCTGGACAGGCTGGAGCGATGGGCTAAGGCCAACTGGATGAGTTTCAATAAGGCCAAATGCCGGGTGCTGCACTTTGGCTACAACAACCCCCAGCAGTGCTACAGGCTTGGGGAGGAGTGGCTGGACAGCTGCCAGTCAGAGAGGGACCTGGGGGTGTTGATTGACAGCCATCTGCACAGGAGCCAGCAGTGTGCCCAGGTAGACAAAAAGGCCAATGGCATCCTGGCTTGTGTCAGAAATAGCGTGGCCAGCAGGGACAGGGAAGTGATCTTGCCTCTGTACTTGGCACTGGTGAGGCCGCATCTCGATTACTGTGTTCAGTTTTGGGCCCCTCACTACAAAAAGGACATTGAATTACTCAGGCGTGTCCAAAGAAGGGCAACGAAGCTGGTGAAGGGTCTGGAGCACATGTCGTATGAGGAGCAGCTGAGGGAACTGGGGTTGTTTAGTCTGGAGGAGGCTGAGGGGAGACCTCATTGCCCTCTACAACTACCTGAAAGGAGGTTGCAGAGAACTGGAGATGAGTCTCTTTAACCAAGTAACAAGTGATAGGACAAGAGGGAATGGCCTCAAGTTGCGCCAGGGTAGGTTTAGACTAGATATTAGGAAGCATTTCTTTCCAGAACACGTTGTTAGGCGTTGGAATGGGCTGCCCAGGGAGGTGGTGGAGTCCCCATCCCTGGAGGTGTTTAAGAGTCGGGTTGACATAGCGCTGAGGGATATGGTGTAGATGGGAACTGTCAGTGTTAGGTTAATGGTTGGACTAGATGATCTTCAAGGTCTTTTCCAACCTTGATGATTCTGTGATTCTGTGAACTTTTAACCACCAAATAAGCCACCAAATCTGGGGTAGACCTAGACAGTCCCCAAAGTTTTACCAGAACCATCATCTGTATATAGAAAAGGGGATGTGTAAGACATTAAAGAAAAAGGCTAATACTCCAGATGAAGTAGTTGGCTTTCTAATTTCAAGTTATAAAGACAAATCTCTAACCTGGTTGAGTTAGAGTGAGTTAATGAATACCTGAAATACAAACTTTGACATGAACTCACAAGGACGAGTCATTCTTATTCCCACTCAAACCACATCAGGTTTCAGCCTGTGAAGACCAGCATTAACCAAATCTAGCAGAAGTCACAAATCTCTTATTTCACTAGGGCACAATGTTGATTTCTTAGAAACTCATTGTAGTATTTCCACTGGCATTTTACTGTTTATTTTCTGCAAAGCATAACCCAGGCTCAGTGTGCTTCATGTTCTTTCAACTCACGTTGAAGTCTCCTCAATGCAAGACAGCCCTCTCTTTATTCTACATTACCTCTGAGTCTTCAGGTAAGTGCCAGTGTGAATTCCACTACAGATGAAGTCCTCATTGTCACGTGCACTGTTATGCAGGCTTCTACAGCTTACAGCAGAACAACAGTATTTACACACCTCTGACACAGAAATTGTTCTAATTTCGTGGTCCTCCTAGATGCTTCACGGCTTTGTCCTTACAGAAGTAACATAATTCCTCCTGGACTTTAAAGCTTTTTTAAACTCAGAATAAATATGTGTGCTGTAGTGCCACAAATATTTAGGCAAATGTTACTGTTTCACTACTTGTCTGCTAGTGCACGTGCAAGAGCCAGACTCACTGGTGTCAGAGCTAGAACTGTCAATACTGCAACTGCCAATGCCAAGAAAAGACCACACCAAGGCTGATGGGAATATCAAAATACAAGGAGACTTGAAATCAAGCCTCTACCAGAACAAGTAAAACCATAACAGAAGCCTTCTCCGGAACTGAGGCAGACATCCTCTTTGCTAATAAAGTCCTCCCTGCCTGATCTTTGCAGGGTTTTGAGGAAGCACTGGGTAGTACTAATTTATCTTGCCTTATCCTAGTCATGATCATCACTTCTGTATCCAAGTTGATCTATATGGGCTGGTTAAGTAGATGCAGCTAGAGCTAAGTGACCCTTTTGGCTCCTGAAAAGAAGGATTTGTACAGCTGAGCATCCTGCAGGCAGGACAAGACCAATCTGCTGAAAGCAGAATGAGTGGGACGTCTGCCAACAGGGCACTTGACTGGGAAGGCAGGCAGGGGCTCGGTAAGGAGATACCTACCAAAAACTGTGAAATGAGTTAAAGGTGGAATGAAGCATGTTTCTCTCGTGATACTACAGATAGCAAGATAACAGCGGGTGGCTACAACCACCTTGGTTTTTATTCTATTCTCAGGCACTGCAGCAAAACATAAGTGCTTTCATTGCCACTCAGACACTACTGCCCAAAAGTATCTGTCTTCTTGTACACACATGTGCACATGCAGGTAGATTTCCACTGACATGTTCAGAAAGAAATACACATCATCATTGTTAATCATATTATCATGTTAACAGTTATAAAATGTGGCCGATTTATCAGGAAACTGCTGTCCTGTCTTTGTATGAATGCATAACCAACAGTCTGTAACTAGAAGAGTTTGCATATCAGTATATAAAGAAAAAAACAAACAGAAAAAAATAAACCAAAAGGAGCAACACAGATTGACAAGACTGCGTCGGTTGCTTAATCAGCATATTATTTATGCCATCATCTCATTCTGTAATTTACTACCGATGTTAAATCATATCTTTGGCTTTGAGACTATAATTGCTCACTCTTTAATGAGTTATAGAAATAAGTGCAACTTCTAGGATGCAACAAAAGGCAAAAAAGCTGCTGAACACTGGAGCAAACTGGACCTTATTTTTAAACAAATTCTCCTGACTTTTCAACTAATAGAAAACAAACAAAACCCAAGACACTGAGCATCTTTAAAGATGTCACTACTTTTATTCTAATTACACTGAAAGTCTGGCAAGCTGAGTCAAACACACTTCAGTAATCCCCAAATGGATTCCTTTAGTTACATTTCAGTAAACCCCAAGTGGATTCTTTTAGTTACTTGAAAAAAAAGGGAATATTTTATCATAAAATATTGCTTTTTCAGTAGAACAATTTTAACTTTAGGATTGCTAGTTAGTCTCAAAATAGCATCAATTTTACTGCAAATTCTATTTATACAGAAGAAATAGGAGGTTTTATCACTCAAAATTAATGGCTGCTGCTAAGATTTCTGAAAGCTATGCTTTCCCTACATGAGGGAGTCCCCAGAAAGCTGTTTTAACCAAACTGAGCTGAAATCATTTGTTACTTCAGTGCTTTGTTCTATGCCCAGAAGCCTGAAACTCAGACCCATCTTACGAGACAGGTTCTAGCATTGTGAGAAAGCTAAGGGAGACCTTACTGACCCCACCTCATAGGGTGTGGTTCAGAGAAATCCTACCTTGTAGGGAGATACAGAGAGGACAGAGCCAGGCTCTTCCCAGTGATGCACAGCAGCAGGATGGGAGCCAGTGGACACAAGTCAAAACAAGGGAAATCCCAGTTAGACATCAGGAAAAATGCTTTGCCATGAAGACACTGGGAAAGGTTCCTCAGGGAGGCTGTGCCTTGGAGAAGGCCCTGAGCAACCTGCACAAAACTGGCCCTGCTCTGGGAGGGGGCTGGACCTGGCGGCCTCCAGATGTCCCCTCCAACCCAGGTAGTCTATGCTTCTATTCACAGCATGTCACAGGAGGGAAAAGAAATGAAGACAAATAAACAACTTACCAGCCAGTTCCAGCTGGGCATTTTAAGGAAAATAAAAGGGCCCTTACCTGAAAAACATAACAGAAAGCAAAACCTTAATAATTCATCAAAATCATCAGGGTAATGAATTGTTGTAACTCCTGTTACATAAATAACATACATAATTATGCATTCATGACATCGTAAACATTTTCCCCGATATACTCATGCTCTGTAAAAGATAAGATATAGCTATGATGGAATGCATACCAGGGGTCCCTCCATGTTTGCACCTCCTGTGGCTTACACCTACAGCTCAAAGAAAATAAGTTTGTCACCTGTGGGCTCTGTGACCTGAACATTTTCATACTCACTTCCTTACTATTTCAATTTTGTCAGACATGCACCAACATTTCTTGTAGACAATTTTACCTTCAGTCCCCTCTGAGGATCTGTCCACTAATGACCATAATGAAACATGCTTTGTGTGAGAGCCTGTTCATTTATTTTCATTCCCGTGAGTGCCTTCAGAGACCAGTGTTGCAATCACAGCTACTTACTATTTAATTCCCAGCCAAATTTATGGCCAAATTGAAAAATGGATGCAGGCTGCCTGATGCAGGATGCTTTTGTCTGAAGTGTCCTCATGGAATCATTATACTTGCATTAATCTTTAATCTGCAATTAAACAATCAGTTCTATGTAAAAGATAGCTGCAAACAGATCTCGTGAATGTGTACTAGACAATACATCTTAATGGGCGTATGTATGCTGTGGAGGATCTGGGGGAAGAAAAGTCAGCAATTAGGACAGCATCCATCACTGGGCCCCAGGTCAGTGAAAGGTTAGGGGAAAACCAAACCTCCCCAAGGTGCTGAGCATCCATCCACTACCTGCCCTACTCTACGGCTGTGCCTGCAGCCATGGGGAACATGGAGAGAAAAACCAGGTGGGGGTGAGAAAGAAGATACAATGGATTAAGGCATGGCTTCACTGATATATCTGTCTTGGCAGAAAATGCAACCTGCTTTGAATCTGTTTCTTTCCAATTAAGAGCCCTGCTTCCAGCTCGGCAGATGCTTAATTGGAGACTGAGGCTGCCAGGCAGGCACAAGCACCATGATCATTAACAGGTAGTTTGAAGCCATTAAGGTGCTCCTGCCTGTCAATTCCCCTCTCATATACCACTGACATAAACAAATGCATCTTATTCCTCATGGCAGCCAGCTCACCTCATAGGGAGAGGTGCATGCATGTGCACAGCAAACTCACCTTTGGTTCCTGGGACAGGGAAGTTATTAAATTAGCACCCAAGGCATCTGATTCAGGGGGGAATACAAAGGGCCTTCCTGCCTGGTGTCAGTGTAATATTAGAGTGGTACCAAATGGCTTCAACAATAGGTAAGCAGAAGGGCATCTGTTTCAGATTTGACTAAATTGCATAATTAGATCTTGGTGAGAGATCCGTCTGCTCACGTGTGGTTTTATCAAATTCTCTTGCCTGATCCAAGGAAGCAGCTCTTAGACCTCAGTGGACATTATTTCTGATGCAAACACGGGCACTACCTCATGAAACTCTACACCTGTGCAGAGCCTTCTGTATGAATAGATGACTGCATCAATACACCAGTTTTTTTATTACAAACATGGAGAAACAAAAATACAATGATACCTGTGAACCCTGCCTAATTACAAGACATTTCTCTCCTGCAAGTTTTAGTCTTATTAATTCACTCACTGGTTTAGCAAAAAAAAAAAAAAAAAGTCACAGTATCCATGTCAAGCAGTGAGATTCATTTTCTTTTCTCTTAACAAGGGTATCCTGACAAAAATTCACAACTGTCTCACTTAATGCTGTAAAGAATTCACTATGATGTACCATTTGCAGCTTACAAATCAGCCAATCTTGACAAACATACACTAATTAGGGGCAAGGGAGTAAAAGGCATTTATTGATTGCAAGGTCTGAAGCACCAGAAAACTGATTAAATATATGTTGTTAAGCAGTTAATAAATGATTTAACTCTGCTATGCCATGCTCTATGTACACCCAGGGCTATGGTAGCTAAATGGCAATTCAGTGCTATAGTCTTCCATTATTTCCAGTGGGCTACTATGACAAGCAATTAGACTGTTGTCTTCCCTTCAAACTGCAGCATTAACATACTCACTTGTGCAAAGGTATAAGTGATACACAGCAGGTGGAGACAAAACTACCATATATAAAATATTTTGCAAAAATAAGATCCATTCATTTAAAACAGTTGCAAGAGAAGTCTCATTCAGGTGGTACATAAAAATAGTATTTTACAGCTGCACAGTGATCACAGAAACTTCATAGCTATGGTCCACCTGCAGCGAGAAGAGTCCTACTTAAATGTGCACCTTTTTAATGGATTCTATCCCTAAGGTAATACAGACCACTGATGGACTATGACAACTGTAAAATGATTAACTGAGATCCCTCTTTTCTGACAAACCGACTCTTCAAAAACATGCTGCTCATGGTTCAATGAGTAGGATCATCCTGACACAGAAAACGTAGGGCCAGATGCCCGTAGACAAGTTTCAGATGGGAAACGTACAGAGTTGTCTTCTGTAAGGTCAGGTAGATGCTAACGTGTTTGCTCCCTGTCCCAGACAGTGGGTGGGCACTCCTGGGTGAGCCGGGAGGAGGGCAACCAGAGCACCCTGCACCCACACCCCCAGGGCAGGGCAGTGGTCCCTGCCCCAGAAGCTTGCTGCCACGTCTGGCTGCAGCCGGACAGGAGATCACAGGGCTTCCTATGAGCCATGGGATGGGACTGTCTGGGGCTTGGTCACCCCCCTGCCTATAAGTGGCTTTAGGCCATGAGCAATTTGGTCGGACAAAAGCCAGAGTCCTCAAGTTCTACCCTATCAGAAGAATTTGCTGCTCGGGTTGAGTAAGCATAATCATACAAATGAAGCCATATGTTTACTATTTTCCAATTCCCTTTCTATCTCCAAGTGATGCTATACAGCACTTTTCCTCATCATGCTTCTATACTGCTTTACAGAATATCAAATGAAGATACAGATTTCACTAAAATTTAAAAAACTGTCAATTTTTTCCTTTGCTGCTATAATATATGCAATTGCAGAAAGGGATCAGAGAATGGAGAGATGTTCTGCAAGTTTCCTATGAAGTAAAAATCATAACCTCTCCTCTTCTTTTTCTCTTTCCTCACATGAGCACAGCACACACACATGACGTAAAACCAGTGAAAAATAGGGCTAGACAGACCTCAGATGATCACCTAATCCACCCATCTCAAGGATTTACCTGAGAGGAGTTTATTTAATTTGTTCTCAAAACCTGATACTAACAGACACCTCCTAGCAACTCCAAGTCATCCTTCTTACTCTTGTAAGGCTTTTCTTGGACTCAAACCCAAACCTATATTGTTGCAGTTTAAGCACATTATTTATTGTTTCACCCTTCACAGGCATAGAGAAGAGATACTCTTACATGTACCTTTAAAAAACCTCTCCCATCCCTACAGATAACAAACCTCTTGAGCTTCACTTTCATGCCAACCCTTAGGTGTGACTTCAGCCCTATAATTCTCAGCTACTTGCATATTTATTCTCTTTTTCCCTCTCCTGTTTTCCCCTTCACATAAATTATGAAGCTTTACACACTGAGCCATGCTGCATATCCTTAGCAATAATGGGCTTGCTCCAACAGTACTTCACTATTTTGACAATGCCAGATTTAAAGCAGAGCATGTGCTGCTTTGCATCTGTCAGTCACACAGCACTCTCCTTCGAAGCCTATCAATAAGCATGAAGTGACGGGTGGTCATCTGAACAACGCTTTCTGCTTCCATATTCAGCTCAGCAGTCTACACAATTTTAACCAGGGAGCTGCAAGAATAAGAAGAAAAAAGATTTTTTCCAATCAGGTTAAAATGTTTCAAGTGGCCCGTTTTCACTTTCTGTACATTTCTGAAAGATGACTAGGAGTCAATGTGAGAAATTAAGCTCTGTTGGAGGTGTTCATAATATATTAATAAGCAAGAATAACTCAATTTTGGTTTGACACTGGCAATAGACGAAACTACAAAAGGACATTCACACAGAGGTGAGAATGAAAACTGAAGGTAGTGACAATGGATTACCCCCCAGTAGTAGAGTACCTTGGAAGACTGTAAGGATGATGGGGTTTTTTGCAAAAATACTGTAAACCAGTTATCACTGAATAAATCTCCAAAATGAAAAACTGCCTCTCTGCATTTAACATTTTAAGCTCTAGGAGAGTCCCAGTAAAGCCTGTGAGTACGTTATAGCAATGGAAAGAAAGAGATGACGTGCTGTTCAGGTACAATCTCACAGCTTTGTTATGTTGTTATAGTTATAGTTACATTTTGGAGACAGCAGGAGGCCCTGCCATGAATCACAGCCCCATTGCACCAAACCAGCATACAACTGGGATTTCCTCTCCAGCCAGTTTACCAGCAGGTTCAGCCTCTTCAGATAAATGAGTTGATCTTATCTAGCCATTAATGCTTTAAATAAATACTCTTTCCTCTTTGAGGGCAAACCTTCTACTTCTGAACACACTTTCAGAAATCATGCGTAACTGTATTTATTTAATTGGAAATAAATCTACACACACTGCAGGCTTTTAAAGGTAGGAAGCACACAACATGTCACAGCTCACATGAATAATGACAACAGGAAGTCAGGCTCTTCAGACTTCAGCCAATAAACCTCTGACACCACGATGGATTGGAAACTTGGTATCTCAGTGGGGAAATGTTTTGTCAATTAAGAAGTTCCTTTTATTACTTCTGGAAACAGAAATTGTGAAGTCAGGTTCTTAGCCAAAATACTTCCTACTGATGAATGAACTTTTCACTGAACTACCGAAAGCCAAAAGGTTTCTTAAATGATTGGGATAGCTCAGATTTTTCTGGTTGCTTTGTTATTATTTCTTTACTGTGCTCCCAGTTGGGATTGGGAGACTCACTGGAATGAAAGTATATGCAAGATGCACTTGCAAATATCTGAAGACATATCAATATTACAAAACAATGGCTTAAAGCATATTATGCTTTCTTACAGAGGCTTCCGATTTCCTTTACAAGATAATGAAATTCTACAGCAATTACCTCCTTTAAGTATTTCTGAAAGCTGATCAAATACCTACCAAACTTCAAAACTGATTTAGATTGGATGCGGATCATATCTTACACACATTAACTGAACATCCAAAACATAATCTACATGCTCACTGACAAAAAGAGCCCAACCAACCAAAAAACCAAACCCCAAAACCCCCTTGCTCTTCTGTATCTTTATTTCACAACTGCAAGAGAAGTGGAGAAAATTATTAACTAACTTTTAAAGCGGCAATTACAAAACATGATCATACAACACTAAAACCTGAATCAGAAAATTACTGTGTTGATACCGAAGTCAGTGAAGGATTGGTCATTGCTGTAGGTTGCCCACAGCCTGATGGGGCCCTTGCTAATGCAAACCTTGGCCACTTCATCAGATTGTGCAAACATGCTCCTGTCTTACTTGCTGCTGGGAATTGTCCACAATCGCTGGCTTTCTTAGGAATGATGAAACATCCAAACTTCTTAGGTCTGAGGCTCCTACTGCTTTTTAGCTCTCTTCAAGCGTGGTTCCCTTGTCTCTCAACTTCCAGTGACTCTCTTTATAATTTCACAGATTTATTCCAGCAAGGAAGAACCCCAAACAGAACAAGAGATTAAAGCCCTCTTATAAGAGTTACTCATGTATTTTGCTAATATTCACCACCTTTCCACCTTCTGACACTTAGCACATACATTTTCTATATTGACACTAGCTATTATGGGCTAATAGAAATACAGAGCATATAAACATATATGAACTACAGACACATAAAAATTGCAATATGCATGAGTTCAGGTCACTCAGCATCCAAGGAAAAATGACCAGGGAAATAAACACTAGGAAGGAAAAAGGACACTAAAGAAGGCAAAGGTTATCTATTAAATCAAGGGTGTTCTTGGCTTATATGTCTGCAGATCAAGACCATGCATTGTAAATGGATGCTAATTCTGCAACTAATATTCAGATATATTGTACAAGTCCTGTATGTCCTGTGGTTTTTTGCATTGCAAAAACAGATGATACAGGTCAGGGATCTGGTGGTAGATCATAACTTGAGTCGAAGCTGAAGCTTGCACTTGTCTCTAGGTCATGGATTTTTATATTTTTTGCTTGTGCTAGGCTAAAGATTGAAATATGCTTTACCTGTATATCTCTGTCATTAAAAGTAATTTTTTTTACTGGGGAATGGAGTGTGAAGAACAAAACATAGCACAAAATGCATCCATTTATATTTCACTGGAAAACACTGTGATTGAAAGTGAAAACAAAACGAAAAACAGACACAAGGAGATTTCTGATTGGTGCTAACACATTATACTGTGTCTTCAAGAATGTGACAAGGATTGCTCTACTGATGTGTAAACGCTGCACCTACAGGCATTACCTATGTATAGAAACTATCACAGATTACCATGCATTTTCTTTGGCATTTGAAAAAAGTTAGTCACCAAATGGAAACAAGAAGGCATGATACATACCATGATGCTGGTTCTGTCTTGTACTTTTCCTTTACTGTATACCCTCTCCA
This sequence comes from Strix aluco, assembly GCF_031877795.1. Taxonomy (NCBI): domain Eukaryota; kingdom Metazoa; phylum Chordata; class Aves; order Strigiformes; family Strigidae; genus Strix; species Strix aluco. Next base: position 56,097,632 of record NC_133935.1, read on the forward strand.
AAACCCAAATAAGCCTATTTTAGCAATATTGCCATAACTTCCCTAAATCAAACAAAAGCAAGGGATGAATGCTTGGTTCGCTATTCTCTAGACTTCCTTTTCTTCTGCAAAATTTGAAACTTCCTAACAACCTCTTCCCCCCATACAGTCTACTGTTACCCTTAGATGTCATTGAAATTATACTAATAATATTTGTAGCTGGATATGACACTCAGCCACCAGGAGCAAAGCTATTTGGCACTGTAATGCAAATGACTGCATTCATCAAATGAGCTTTGTTAGTTATTCATTGTGTTCCTTATCGTTCCTTTCCCAAACCCCAGTGCCTCTGCAGTGTGCATGGAGGTGTGTCCCCAGCAGCATTCCTGCTGTAAAACCTACCCTTATCAGGCAGAGCAGGGCGCTGCAGGAGTGACCTGCCAAGTCACTGCGTCCCCTCTCCTCTCCCTCACCCTTTTGTGCCCAGTGTCTCTCTTTGTCCTCATCCATGGGATCTGTCTCCCCCTGCTCTGCTCACCATGCCAGACCCTCTCCCACAGCTGGAAGAATGATTTGCAATGAAAGGGACTCTCGAGAGATCTGTAATTCCCTCCTTCTTCTACCCCATCTCCTCATTTTCCTCTGAAACTGACTGCTCTGACCAACCTTCTGCAGGGTCGGGCTTTTAAAAACAACTACTGCAACAAAACAGCCCAAGCCATTGTGCATATCTCAGCAGCGCAGCAGGTCCACACAGACAGAAAATGGTATTGACAAGTTTGGAAAGGGACAGACGCCAACTCTGATGCAGGCAGGCACTCAGAGGTTTTTTTTCTTTAAATCTTTTACTGCTTAACACAGTTCAACATATCATTCTGTACCTCGGGAGAAAAGCTTTTGGGGACCGGAGCCAGAGATTAATCCCTCTGTAATTTCTACTGCTGCTGGCGGTACTAACTGCCAAGGGATTTTGGGGAGAGATAATAGCACTGCTAGCTTGTAACCTAGGTGTAAAAATGGTCTTAATAAAACCAGGATGGTTGAGGCCCCATCAATAACCGTCACACACCAACTTTATTGGATGTAATAGATGCAATCCATTTGATGTGATACAGGAGGCTCATCCCAATACGGTAATTAATAGATGTTGGGATGCTACTCAAAAAATTGTCTACCATAATGGCAAAGCATCCAGGACAATCCAGTCAGTTTAAATTGTAAAGCAAATGTAAAGATGTAAAAAGAGCTTTAGCAAGAGGACTGGTCTGGATCTTTCTTCAGTATAAAATGCAGTTAAACAGGGCATAAAAACTGTGTATAATTAAACCAGTTTGGAATGATTCTGTCAGATATTCCATAATTAATGTTTGTATAAGAACAGATCTATTTTGCAAGAATCAGCAGATAATCAGCAGTTGATTGTTAACCTGGAAATATGCTGATCCAAGCATAATTATTTTTGCACATATATCTACCCTTCTGTGAAAATATAGGCAAAAGACATTTTCTCTACCCGAAGAGCTGCTGTAACATCACAAGGCATAATCCCCAAACAATTCCAGCTGTATTTTTTCTGTTCATCTTCAGCAGAGTGGATATTCTGAATAGGGTGGAAGCCGAAATTTCATTTTGTTGTGTGTGTTGCAGTGTGACCTTGAGCAAAACTTTTTTGTATACCTTTTTTTCCTTTACTCCCTTGTCTCAGATCAAGTTTACTCTATTTGACTGATAGCTGCTTTGATACTATGGTTAGGATAACAGACCTACAGTAGCACTATTACATACCCTGTGCAATGTACTTATAGATACTTTATGAACTAAGTGCAAGGCGCCTGTAAACAGTTTTTGGAAAAAGGAGAGTACATAAAGATTTGTAGAAGTCAAAGGCTAAAAAAGGAACAGAATACTAGGAATTCATCAGTGTGACAAAGAAAATAGAAGATATTTAATACCATGAGACAGATGGTTTTCACTGGAAACTCTCATGTTTGTGGTCATCTGTTCTTTCCAATTTTCATGAGCCCTTTCACCTTCCTGAATCTTCATTTTGTTTTGCACTAATGAAGAAGAGTGCTCATCAATGGGCAATTAAAAATATTAACATATTGATGGTTTATATTGACGTCTATTAAACTTAGCTGTGAATTTTCTATATTCTAAGTGAAGATTTTGGAAATACAGTAGGTCAGAAATAATGAACTACACTGTGGGGTTTGTTATGCACCATTAGAAAGAGTCCTTGCAATGGTAACAGTCAAGGAAATTTCTCCTCGCATACAAGAATTTCCAACTCACTCCATCACTTATTTCCTTAAATCTCACTGCTCATCCCATCCCATGGGAGTGGTTGGCCTGATGAGCAAGCCATGGGTCTTGCATGGCAAAGATGGTGAAGAGTTCTGCTACATCAGAAAAAAAATTTAGACACAGCTCTTCATCTCTCTCTTCACAAGGTTGAATTTCAGGGTGAAACATAGTGACAAAGGCTGAGGTCCTTAATGCCTTCTTTATCTCAGTCTTTAATAGTAAGACCAGTTGTTCCCTGTGTTCCCAGCCCCCTGAGCTGGAAGACGGGCACAGGGAGCAGAATGAAGCCCCATAATTTAAGGGAAAATCGTTAGCAACCTGCTATACCACTTAGACACACACAGGTCCATGGGGACCGAGGGAACTGGCAGAAGTGCTCACCAAGCCACTTTCATCATTTAACAGCCATCCTGGCTAACAGGAGGTCCCAATTAACTGGAAGTCAGCAAATGTGATGCCCATCTACAAGAAGGGCCAGAAGGAGGATCGGGGGAACTACAGGCCTGTCAGTCTGATCTTGGTGCCAGGGAAGGTTATGGAGCAGATCATCTTGAGTGCCATCATGCAGCATGTACAGGACAACCAGGTGATCAGGCCCAGTCAGCATCTGTTTATGAAAGGCAGGTCTTGCTTGACTAACCTCATCTCCTTCTATGACAAGGTGACCCGCTTAGTGGATGAAGGAAAGGCTGTGGATGTTGTCTACCTAGACTTCAGTAAAGCCTTTGACACCGTTTCCCACAGCATTCTCCCGGCAAAACTGGCTGCTTATGGCTTGGATGGGCATACTCTTTGCTGGGTAAAAAGGTGGCTGGATGGCTGGGCCCAAAGGGTTGTGGTAAACAGAGTTAAATCCAGTTGGTGGACGGTCACAAGTAGTGTTCCCCAGGGCCCAGTGTTGGGACCAGTTCTGTTTAATATCTTTATCAATGATCTGTACAAGGGGATCAATTGTATCCTCAGTCAGTTTGCAGATGACATGTTGGTCGCAAGTGTTGATCTGCTCGAGGATAGGAAGGCTCTACAGAGGGATCTGGACAGGATGGATCGATGGGGTGAGGCCAACTGTGTGAGATTTAACAAGGCTGTGTGCTGGGTCCTGCACTTGGGACACAACAGCCCCATGCAATGCTACAGGCTTGGGGAAAAGTGGCTGGCAAGCTGCCTGGTGAAAAAGGACCTGGGGGTGTTGGTGGAGAGCCAGCTGAATATGAGCCAGCAGTGTGCCCAGGTGGCCAAGAAGGCCAATAGTGTCCTGGCTGGTATCAGAAATAGAGTGGCCAGCAGGACTAGGGAAGTAATTGTCCCCCTGTACTCAGCACTGGTGACACTGCACTTCGCATACTGTGTTCAGTTTTGGGCCCCTCACTACAGCAAAGACATTGAGGTGCTGGAGCGTGTCCAAAGAAGAGCAACATGGCTGGTGAAAGGTCTAGAGCACAAGTCTTATGAGAAGTGGCTGACGGAACAGGGGTTGCTTAGCCTGGAGAAAAGGATGCTCAGGGGAGTCCTTATCACTCTCTACAACTACCTGAAAGGAAGTTGTAGCGAGGTGGGTGTTGGCCTCTTCTCCCAAGTAACAAATGATAGGACAAGAGGAAATCACCTCAAATTGCGCCAGGGGAGGTTTAGATTGGATATTAGGAAAGATTTCTTCAGTGAAAGGGTTATCAAGTATTGGAACACACTGCCCAGGCAAGTGGTTGAGTCACCATCCCTGGAGGTATGTAAAAGACATGGTTTAGTGGTGGACTTGGCAGTGTTAGGTTAACAGTTGGACTCAACGATCTTAAAGGTATTTTCCAACCTAAATGATTCTATGAATAGTCAATAGTAAGAAATCAGCAACCAGTTTCCAAAAGCTTCTCCTAGACTTTGATAATATCTATTGTTATTATCAAGTTTGTTCCCATTTACTACCTTACCTTATTTTGATTAGGAGAGCAGTTCTAATGTAGTAGAGAATCCCGACGTTTACAATAATAAAGAAAGATAGCCCTTAAATCATGCCTGTGTTAGCTCTGCTATGTATTTTCAGTAACTGCCATTTACAAAGATTCTTTCCTCTAATTTCCTCATCTTTTTCCAATCATGTAAAATTCAACACTGAGTATAAGGCCATCCAAAGCTCAGTTTTTCAGGCTCTTCCTCTAGGCCTGATAGACCATTACCAGAAAAAGGTGCCAAATGCCTGCTGGCACCTTCAGTCAGCTGCCAGGAGCTGGAGATGTAACATGCTTCATCCCTACAGGTGGTTGTGGTGCGGTAGGAGGACTGGCAGAGCATTTTGGGAAAGCTTGCTCAGGTGTATCACAAAAAAACCCACTTTCCACTTAAATTTGGTTGGCCTCGTCTAACATGGTTTAAGACTGAAGGGTCTACAGAACACTAAGAAAATTGGTGAAACTGCTTGAAATTCAGTTTTGACAAATTTCTAACTCTCGATAGGGCCGTTGAAAATCCTGGACAAATAACTGAAAGCAAGAAAAGCAACAATAGAGAGATTACAAAACTTACTCTATCCAAGACCAACAACCTAATTTGTATCTGTATAAAAATACTGAGTGGAACAAACTACTCATTAACCTATACAATATTAGTCATGTCTGTAGTATGTCCAGTGGCTTACTTCACAGTACATTCTACAGAAAACATCACCGCTGGTGAAACATCTAGGGAAAAGGAAATGTTGTTTATATCCCTGGTATGCTGAATTAGTGAATGACACTGAAAACACAACCTAGCTGCACATTTCTTACCCTTGAAAGGAGATGTAAATGTATTAAAGTGCAGAAAAATATAAAGGTATACAGACATGGGAAGTAAAAAGCTGAAGTATTAGATATTCTATTAGCAGAAGGAAAAAAATCTTTCAATTGGCCACAAACTCCATAGCACAGAAGATTAAATTTTAGTAGAAAATTATCAAATCAGCAGAAAATAAAATTGATCTTTCCCATGCATACTGCAAAAGCAATATTTTACTGAGAAGACCGAATCCCTCAAATACAACATAAAAGCTTGCCATAATGACAGATAGTTCTATTACAAAAGGTACTGAGTGCATAATTAACCACTGCTAATACCTATCTGAATATTTGAAAAGAAGAAAAATTTATTCAAGTGGAATATAAACTATTTATCAAAGCTGCAAAAAATATATAAATGAAATTGCTGCAGTGAAAACATGCACTAGTCAGGCTATGTTTATGATCCCCTGACAGAAGATGTATAAATAGGAAAAATTTACCACTCCTTCACTAGGGGCTAATGAAGCAGAACTAAGATCACACGCACACCATCACTCAAGTGCAGGACATTTGCAACTTCTCAATTTTATATGGAACTGCTTGTTCAAGTCATCGCATATTCTGTAACAAAGATCATTTTTTTTTTGTTTCAGTCTAAATAGTAAACTGTAATTGGCTCGGAAGTTTCATTTTTCTTTAGCTAATGTTAATTTAATGAGTATTCTCTCCACATTCCTGGATACAGGTGATGGAGGACTTCACTTTCACAGTTTCCCAGTATCAATCTGTTACATACAGCAAGGCATAAAAAGTAATATTTAATTAAAAAATTAAATAAATTAAATTAAAAAATTAAATAAAGAAGTTTCCTGCTCTGTAAAATGATTTATACTCTTGGATAAACAGCCACAGTTCTAAACTTTGAGGGGTTTTTTTTATAACAGCTCACAGAAATTAAGAAAATCTCACCCTGTTATGCCCATACTATCCAAACTACTGCAACTATTTAACTGCAAATGTGGAAACAGCTTAGTATCTGTAATTTAAGAAATGCTTCTTAGAGCTAAAAGGATTATCAGAAGTTTATACTCTGTAGACAGGTGCAAGTAAGGTCTAAATTCTCAAACAACGGCAAGTTTCCAATCTCTGAATGTTCATTTAGAGTAACGCAAGCTGCGTTACTTTGTCAGCCAATACAGGCATATGGACAATATTCCTGAATATACTCTCAGCTCTGAAAGCTGTAACATTTGCCACTCGCAAGTGTAAACATATTTATGAATTTTTAGCATCATCTTATTCCGATGACTTTATTTATCTGCGTCACGTAGTATTTTCTAGAAGCTGTTTGTGAATGAAATATAAATTAGCACTCTTCTCACAGAGAGGTTTGAAGTATTTCCCATTAATTTACTTTCACAGAGGTCCTAGCAAAAATGTCGCCCTGCAATTTTAGTCAGCGGATTATCCCTAATACATTATTTTCTTCCTAATTTATTTACACAGCATATAATGCACTTATAGATCTTAGTGTGTCAGGTGCTCTGTGAATGCTAAATAGATTAAAAACTACAGGCCTGTTTCTAAGAATTAGAAACAAATAGTACCTTGTGCTTCCAGCAGCATGCTCAGAAAATACTCTCCAGAGATGAATTCTGCCTCTATTCTCCAAATGGGCCCAACATAATGCCAATCTATAGGAAGCCTGACTTTTTCCTGCTGTAAATACAAACCTCCACTACATTTGAAGTATAGAAGTCTCCTTACTGAAAGGTTTAATTCTGCATATTGCTTTCTGTAAGCACACTTCTACAGATGCCTGAAATAACAAAGGGAAAAAATATTTCATACCACCTGAAACTTCAGCCATGTATCTTTTACTTTACTCTGCCTACAGTTATCTACCTGGAAAGGGATAACCAATACAGCCCTATTCTACAAATGCAACCACGCGACTAGCTTGCTTATGGATCATCCTCAGATCCTGTAAGCAAAACTGTGAGAGCACCCTGTTTTTACTGCAACTGGTGGCACATTCTGCTCAGCAGAGGCCAGGGCGATCCTCTCTTCCTTCTGTACAGGCTGAACAAAAACCATCCCAGTACAGGGTGGCAAGATGAACTTCCTTGATGCAACTCTGTATTTGCTTCTTTAATAGCAAGGTAAAAGTCACAACTGTCCACTAGAAAAAAACACAACAGCCTATCACTGCAACAGTATTCACAGTATTTTAACTGCAAACAGTAAACTTTTACTCCACATTGCTGTACATATTAGTAATGCCAGTGAAATCTGTATTATTCAAATGACTATATATGTGCTGTGGAGTGGAAAGAAAGCTAGTCAATCAGAATTCAATACTTATTAGTACTGAACACATCCATACCATACAAAACCTCTCACTAGAGGAAGAATAATAGGAACCACAAAAGACCTTTTGGTTGAAATGGCTTGGGGAGCCATCTCACAACACTTTGTACACTTGGTGCATTTAATTGTGGATGAATTTGCAAATAAATCTTATAGAATTCCTCAAATCTTTCATTCCCATCTTTTAGTTGTTGCTGAAGTACAAGCAGCAACAGCTATGATACTTTATAATTTTGTTTCACCAATGAACAAAGATTGATATGGTAGTCAGAGAATCAAATTAGAAGAAAGAGGAGTAAATATTCTGTCAGTGTTGTATAGTGTCCTGTTCAATAAAAGGAAATCCAATTTTCTCATCTCTCCTCTTGCATTCAGATTTCCTCACTGCAACAAAAGCTAAGCAATTCTCAGTATCTTCCAAATAAAAAACATGGGAACAACAGCTTTTCTGAAAAATCTGTAATGCAAGGCTTAGAGTAGCTCCCAACTAAAGTCTCCTGAGGAGGTATGAGGAGGTGGGAGGCTGAGACCTATCCCTTCTCAAGTCATGCTAGAAATTAACAGCACTGTTATTTGAATGATGACCTTTCTGCATAGTTCTAAGAAGTGGTTTTCTTTGGCAACAGAATTTATTTGTTGGGACCTATTCCCAGCAGCTGCTGCAGTCATTGCAATCAAGAAGGGCAAGCCAAGATTTCTATTCCACCTCTCACCTTTTTCATATTCCACTGAAGACATACGCATGGGAAAAAATGACCATTGCAGGGGTGCAAATTTTAAAGCATCATCTATCTGTTGCTTACTTTTGTCCTAAATAAAATACAGGGCACATTCTGCCACCAGTCCCCTTTCTCCAAGTCATTTTAGCACAGAATAGAAAGTGGCAATATACCCCTGCACATAAAGTTTATGCCTCTATTTACCCTCAGGTTACTTGTTCAAGTGCCTCTAATGATAAGGGTAACAGTGTGCTTGAATAGTCCAGAACTGTCCTGCATAAGCAGGACCTGACTAAAGGTTCATTGCATTTTTGCCTAACTTCCACTCATTTCAGGAGTTAATTACTGTAAGAATGTTTCTTTAAAATAATGAATCCACTCTCAGCTGGAGTTTAAGTAAGCAACTAAAGAGAGCAGGAGTGCTCATAAAGAAAGCAGTAAATTAAGGTTCTTAAAGTCTTATTTGCCTATTTTAATCTTAATCAAGCTCCTCTTCCCAAATTATAGATGCAAACAATTGTCTTTAAAATATGGATAAATAATAACCCAAGTGAATCCACTGCCAACATAAGAATATTATCCACTTCAAAGTACACCATCTCCAGCCTGAGAAAAACATTGGACAAAGCAACAGGCCTTGAAGCCTATCAGCAAACTCAAATAATTATAGATAATGGTGTAGGAAACAGTATCTCAAGACTCGGAGCTCTGCAGTGTTTCCCAGCCCTCAAGCCAAACACACTTTGGGAACTTCAGAGCACCAACTAAGCCTGAATTGCCAAGACAGAGCATTAACTTCAAGACAAAGTCTAAGAAACCCAAATTCTGCCACAAAGTTTTACAAATCCAGAACATATTTGAACGTTGCATGGAAATAAACTTTAACGCATACAAGTACCACTAGGGAAGTGAACAGCTGCTTTCAGCACTTGCTCAAGTCTCTACAAGAACATCAGGGAGCCTAAAGGGGACCATTATGTTGCATTTTTGGGGCACACAAATGCCCATGGTCAAAGCCCAAATTTGAAAAAAAGAGATGACACTCTCATACTATGAACAAATGGGAAAGAATGGTTGCTGCTGTATTGAGAAGGCTGTCATATAAGCTATAAAAAATCAGACCTACCAATCACTCAGGAGCCTTCCCTTTTGATTTTCCTATGTTATGTCTTTGGTTGTCAGTAAATATGACATCTATCCTCTCCATTCAGCTGGCTAATGGCCCTCGTCTAACTCTGAAACATTGGACTAGTACTTTGGGAAGCCATCTGTATCTGTGAAAAGAAGACAAAGCCAATACTACAAAGGCTCTTGTATTTCTAGTCTCCCTTTAATTGCCCTGAAGAACTTAGCATGAGTGAGCAAGCCCTTACCACCAAGCAGAACCTTGTGATGTCCCACACAAGTGCTCTCTCAGCACAGAGAAGCTGTGGCTGAGCAAAGCCCTGTGGGTCCTTCCTCAGAGGAAAGGCCTGGGCTTGTCAAACATGCCTCCATCCTTCCCTGAGAGGGTATTCAGGCATGCTAGCAATATCTCATGGGCAAGATTACCAGAGGCAGCTGATATATCTAAAGGAGTCTGTATGTTCACTTATTGTCACAAAATTAAAGGAGAAAATACTGACATAAACTTACTGCTCTCAACATAATACCGAAATAACAAAATAAGGGATCTACTGCTAATAAGGATTAATAAAAGTTAAGTAATATAGTTAGAAATAAATGTTCAATTTACTCTAGATAGCAATAGAGTCTCATTTGCTCTTTCAAAGGCATAATCAGTTGAAGGGCGCATTTTTCTTCTCTTTGTTCTTTCCCATCAATTTTAATGGGTGCAGAACATCAGTCACATGAAATGTAATGGGACAAGAAGATGGATGAGTACATTTGAAGCTACTAGTCACAGGACAGAAAACATCCTGACAAAGTGACACTGGCAGCATAGGGTTCAACAATAGAGCCTGGACAATATTTAGTAAGTGAAACTACAGTGCTATATGATTTGGTATTCTCACTGGGCAAAATCCTTCCCCTGTCACTATTCATCATGTTCCCACAGGTCGGACTTTCAAAGACATTCTCCTACTGAACATGACCAAATGACATATTTAATTCAAGGAAATATGTAAATCTGGGGACAAAGAGGTCATTTGGAGATAAATGGGAACAACCTCCTGTATTAAGAACTTAAAACTACTTCATCAAGAGGGTTTGAAATGCTTTAGTAAGATTCACACCTGAGATTTGAAATATATTATGCTCACAGGAGTGAGACTTTATATCTATGCTGAACATATTTACAGCAACAAGACTCCAGTACTGATGAACAGGTAGCAAAAATCCCCTATTTTTACTAGTACCTGAAGAAAGTAGTACCAATAAATTAATATTTAGAAATTGTTCCATACTAAAAAGCCTCTAATTTGCACAATACAATAAAATATATGAATTAAAAAGCAACATGTTCCCTTAGTTATTGGAGAAGAGGTTCTGGGGAAATTGCAAAGAAAATTCCTATCGAAACTGACTTTTAGTGTACAGTGAAGGAAAAAACAGACATCCAACAAACTGAACCAAACACTTTCTGGACTTTGAGGAAGCGTGGGACTTCAGAGCTGCTGGGAAATGCAGGCAGATCTACACTCTACTGTAATGATCCACTTGTGTTATAACTTTACTAGTAATTGCTAAGTGGATCAATCTAGCATTTTACCATGCTTATTGTGATCACCATCATCATTATTAGACAATACTATTCGACCTTCTTCATTAGCCATTTACTGAAATCTCTACAGTTAATCTTTAAAGCTTTAAATAATACAGAACTTTATAGTGGAAAGGGAAAAAAGAAACCAGGACTTCTTCAAATATACCCACAAGAGAAGGAATTAGATCCAAACCTCCAAGTCACACTGTCACACTAAATAGGCCCTATGCCTCAATACGCCACAATCACCCATCCAGTGGCGTGCAATATCCAGAAAGCAAAAAGTCAGCTTTTGGCAAATTCTCTTAAACAGGGCAACATCCCTCTCTGACATCACAACATACACTGTGAAGGTGATGATGTATTCTTTTTCTAATAAGTACTTCGTTGGAAGCTGTTTACACAAACATTTCTTGCTCTATATACTTTTTTTCTCTCCTTCAAGATACGAGACTGCTCTCTAACAAAATCTCTACAAGAAGTGTGCACTGGTAAAGAAGATTATACACAGGGAGGAGTTTCCCACAGTAAGTCACATATCTCAGAACGGGAAATACAGAGAGGATGGAAATTCCACATCAGGAGAAGGTTTTAGATTTCACAAACAGTACAGCCAACTCTGGAAGAGCAAAACCTTTTAAGATAAAAGAACACATCACTCAATTATGGCTTCTAAATTTTCTATTAGATGAAATAACACACTTTTAAAAAAACTACTGAATATAAGATGTTTCAAAACTTAATCATCTTAAGTATTTCACTGTGTTGATATATAAACAATGTTCAGACATTTCTGGAAATGTCTTTCTCATGTTTTTCCTCTAAGACCACGTTTTGATGAAATTTAATTTTTCTGTGAAGCATTTTGATTTTGATGGAATTCTATTCCTCATTGAAAAACAATGCAGACACCACACACACTTTCTGGAATTCTCCACTTACAACCTTATGGGTCTCTGTCTTTCCTGACTGTAATAGCAGATCACAGAGCAAATTAAATTTAACATATGGATAAAATCATACTGCAATGAGAGATGCCACCCCCACTTTTAGTAACCCTGATCTCTGAGAACGCATTCCAAATGCTTAACTTTAACTAATAATTGACCCTTTCTTCCATCTTTTCTTGCCATTAAAATTTGTTTTGAGCTGGCAGGTCATATGTCCATAGATATCATGAGGAATCTGAATATTTCACGTTCTAGCCATGAGGAAGTCGAAGGCCTGAATAATGATTATTCCCTGAGCAGCTCTCCCTGCAAATCCATCACTATAATATGCAAAAAGCACATTACAAATACAATCGAACATATTAAACAGGTCAGTCAATTGTTCTGCTATATCACAGGTAATCAAAGATTATCCTTTTCTTTGATTATTTCAATTGTTCAGTCCTCATAAGGATTTAGTGAAGTTCTCCCATTCCCATGCTCCTCTTGGCCCTCAGGACACGGGTCCTGGCACTGCAGCTCATAATCTTTCTGACATTAGATAGCAACTGAACACCTAGTAAGTTTGTGGATCTTTCCCAGGAGCCTCACCAGTTTGCTGCACATGGACACAGAAGTTGCACTGACATTTGCAAGCAGGATGGTCCCTGAAGGCATGTCTGCAGATGCAGGGGCAGAACCTGCAATCCTAGCCAGAAACTCGGGGGGGGGAGGGGGGGGTGTCTCAAGCGTGCCATGATGTGATGACACAGCCACGGCTGGCTCCTGTTGGCACTGAAGTCTGTGGACAAGCCCTGAAAGTCCAGAGCCAAACATTTTCCTCCTCCTCAGGCCCATGCACAGCTGCTAACACTATGTGGGTGGGTCTCAGCCTCACCTCTCAAGCAATGATGCCTACTCTAGACATGCAGAAGAATACCAAACCCTCAAGAAATTAGACTGTTTCTAAACATTATCTTTCAAGTTTATCTCAATTCCTTTCAAATCTCCTAAACTGTAAAGTAAATCTGACTGATATTTGCAAACTTTGCTCACTGATTCTTTTAATGAAAAGTGGTTTTTTTTTTTCAAAACAGTATGATTCCAGGAGCTAGGGAAAAAAAACCAAACAACAAACCCCTCAAATACTAAGAGATATGAAACAAAACAGAAAAAATTCTCCAGCTGGGTGAAGAGCACAAAAACTAGAGTTGTATCTAGACAAATTAAGGATGCTTGTAGACTTTTGCAGATTGAGTCCTCTCAGGTTCAACTCTGACATTAACACACATGAAGCACAGGAATTCTATATATGATGTGATAATTTGGAATATTACTCATTCCACTGTGCTTATGTTGCTTCAGAGGTCAAACTTCATGGCCAAAACCTCTAGGGAATAAACTGCTACTGTATGCAATCAGACCACAAAACAAAAGAAAACAAGTATTTGTTTTCCTTCACTTTGTTGATTATCAGGGTTTTCTTCTGTTGGTTAAAAAAACCCAACCAACCAAACAAAAAAACCCCAACCTTCATCCTGGAGGAAAGGAATGAATTATTATTTCCACCTGAGAGAAGGATATGCAGAATTTCCTAACTTCCTCAAAGTGAAACAATAAAAACCCACAACAGTGAGGGTGATGCAAGTTTACATCATCCTGTTATGTAGAAATGGCCAAATAGCCACGTTGTCCTCTGCCTGTCCATACCAGTATTTTAAACTAAAATATAAAATACAAATAACTATAAGAGAGTTCACAGTGCGTTATATGAAGACACTGCAATTCCATTTCTAGGTTCAGTCCATAGCATCGAAGTATTTGTGGAATTCTCTTTCTGAACCACTGCTTATTATAAAAAAATCATAGATAACCTTTTAACAGTTACTGATCTAATATCCTCTCTTAACAGACTTTTTATTACAATTATTGAACAAAGTAAAACAAATTAAAAGCTTATTGCACACATAATAGCAAGTAACTGCTTTCACTGCAACCACAAAGTCTATAAAGAATAATCTCATCTAAGTTTTTAAATTCTTTCATGTCTTGATATTTTGAGGTGATGTTTGTAGTCTAGGAAATCCTCTTGCTCTTGGGAAAAAAAAAAAATCTACCTAACAGTATCGTCAAAATCCTTTGCATGAAACTAGAAGATAAGAAAAACCTTTGTGGTTGAAATTAGCCAGTGGGTTCAACGTTATGGGGTGGACAAAAAAGCAAGTACTATTACAAAAAGTTCATGTCCTTTAAACACATTCTGATGTTAAACAGCCTTAAAGCCAAAGATCCAAGTAATTTTCAGATTTTTTAAAATTATTTTTACAAGACCTCACCAAATCCCTAGGGGTAGAAAGAACTGCTGGTTATCACCAAGCCCTGCTGTACATGCCTCCATTAAGCTCTTAGCTCTTGAGAGAAAACTGGTGAAACAACCTACTGTCAATTAACTCTTAACATACAGTTGGCAGAGTGTTTGACTGACTTTTTAATGCCCCTCCCCTTCAATGAACCACAAAGCAAATATACTGAACCCCAAAAATATACTTCTTTGGTGGTTATTAGTCTGTGAATACTCAAGGTAGCAAGATTGGCTTCATCACATCACTGATGTATAAGACTCACATAAAGATATGTTTTGCCTTAGGCCTGAGGATTATATCCATACCAAATCACATCAGAAAGCAAGCCTCAAGAAAGGATAGCTCTGTAAAAAATGTATAAAAATCTGATCATTAGAAGAATCCTTAATCCCCATTGTTAAATTCAAGATGCAAGGAACAGCAAAATGACAGAGAAAATCATGCTATTCAGTACCTCAACCACTTTTTTTATTTTCATGGCATTGCATATCCCTGCAGATTACTGATACAATCTCAGTATGGCTTTTTATAGCTGCCTCTGTTGTATCCATCCCCTGAATTCTTATCTTACATACTATTGTCTGCTTTCTTATCTCAGGACTCTTTCTTTATCCTTCTTCTTGAGGTATGCACAGGAACTATATGCCTTTTACAAGACAGTAAACAAGGACAGAAAAGGAAAACATGGCCCTGGTGAAGTCAGTGTCAAGACTTCAGAGTTTCCTGGATTTTATCAGAAAAAAAAGCATTTTATCAAAGGTAGTTGGCATGAGATCCAAAATAACACTTAGGTACTTAAGCATATAATTCAGGTGTCATGTTCAAAAGAATGATCCCCAAAATCCTTAGGTTTTTAGTAAATCAGATTACTTCCTTACATGCCTAATTGTATTCATGGGTGTCTTCCCTACAGCCACCATCTGTCCAGGTGGCCAGAGCTGGTTATTTTAAGCAGCCTAGATATCCCCAGACCCAAAACCCCATGGTACAATCCTCCAGGACTCCTCAGAGAGCCCTCACACCTAAACACAGCTCTGTAGTGAGAGCCTAAATCCAGACGAGAGGTAGTCTTTCAGATGTATCTTCTCTTTTAAGCAGCTGGCATGTTGTGACTCAAAGCACAGAGCCGAGGCGTGGGTGCCTGGGGCTCTGGGGACAGTTACTGCTGGGCATCCAATGCACCCTAGGTACATGGACCAGAACCCAGCGTGGGACAGTGAGCTCCTCCACCAGGAGCAAGAGCTCAGCTGTTAGCAATGCCACAACACTGGTGTCTCTTTTTGAGTACAGCCTACAGAAATGTTATGGCAATGGGATTAGTTATTTAGATGAATGCTGCTCAATTATCAGTGTAAAGTAAATAAGCAAGGAAACAGAAGAACCAGGAAAGGTGCCTGCTAACCACAAAGACGATCTCTTATCTGTAGGAGAAGTCAACTTTTATGAACTCTGTTTTTAAACTCTTTTCAGTTCAGCAGAGGTTCTTCAAGGAAATTCCAAGCAAGTTTCTAGGGCATGGCTAGAAACGTATGAAAAGCTTTACTTGATTATATTTTTACCCTAAATACATTGCCCTACTAATATGAGACAGTGTAGCTTTGAGGGGAATTACATAGAGCAGTGCTCTAAAATTGTTCAGTTAAACTGAGAGGAAACAGTACTCCTACAAGTTTGTTGAGTCCTTCATCACCTCAAAATTTATTTTTCAACTTTTCAAAGAGATAAATCAGTATTCAGAAGAGCTATTTAGAAAAAATAAGAATCAGGGTTTTTTCAGTTGTTTTGTTTAAAAATTTAGAGAGGAGCAAGAAGGAAAAGCTAGGAAATGCGGTAAGATGAAACCAGATCTACTTTTGCTACTGATTTAATTCAACTCAGATAATTCAGCTAATTTCCAGACAATTAAATTTAGAATTTTCTCCTTTCATATTCTCTAGAGGTGAAAGTGTCCTGCCACAGAACTTCTGTTAAAAATAGAACTTAGATATAAATGGACCCAAAAATGTGTTTGTGCTGATGCAGCACAAGATAGTACTTTCCCATTGCTGGTGAAATTCATGAGGAGCATTTGGAGGTGGCACTGATATACAGCAAACAAAGGTGACACAAAAGCTGCCAGCAGGTATTTCCAGAAAAGAACGAGAGCTAATGGCAAACACCACACTGAGGAGTTACCATGTAAATACCACACACGGGTGTAAGTATCAAAAATGATACTAGTGGCAGGACGTTGATTCAGAATTAAAATAACAATCACATCATCTAGTCTATTTAATCTTCTGAATAAACCCAAACTTCATCAATACCAGAGAAAGCAGGTCCCAGTGACAAGGAACACTCCTTGGCCCCCTGTCCTCTTTTCTTATTTCAAGGCTAGCTATAAACAGCATCTCCTGAAAAATACAGAAGTTGCTCTGCTGTTTCAGTGGGCAGGCTTGATGTCTCTCTTGTGAACACCTTTGAATCTGAAGAGGTGTACCACTAAAACTAGGTACTTCCAGTAGCCCAAGGGATATCAAAATGAACATAAAATCAGAACTCTGAACTGGTGAAAATTTGAGCTGTATGCTAATTAAGGAAACCAACATGAGAAGAAAACTGCATAATCAGGCTTCAGAGGATTTAAAAATGCTGCAAGCAGACTCTACTATCATCTCAGGTCAAATGCAAAATATAAATGTGCAACCATCTAGTTTTAATCCCAACTCAACCACTGACTGTGAGCCATCACAGATTGCCTCTGTTTACCCTTCTAGCTTTTCTCCTTTCTCCCTTTCAATTCTAAGCTTACCTGAGCTAGGACTCCTTCTTAACATGTAACTCAAAAAAGTTCACACTGCTCTTTGGTTGATCTCCAAAAGCACTGCGTTCTGTCTCTCTCCCTCCCCTCTTTCTCTGGGTTAACTTCACATTCTGAAAACAAAGCACAAAAATTCCAGCAAACAGAAATGATTTCCATAAGATACCCACAGAATTCTGTGAAAAATTTGCATTTCCTTGAGTCTCACACAAGGCTGTTGAAGATCACTGTTGACAATTGATCAGATGGTGCTTCACTTTCATTCCCTCCAATCCTTGCCATATTTCTATTATCCTTTCCGCTAAACTGGAAGAGTCCTCATCATGCAGCTAACAAATGACTTAAACTTACTTCTTTCACACCAGCAGTGCAAGAGAAAATCAGCTGAGAATGGCAGAGGTCTGCTCCTAATGAACATGAGCGCACACTGGGTCCCACCTGCTCTAAGTAACTTGACATAAACTTCCTAGCTGCACATTCATTAGGTCAAGCCTGCTTATACAGCACACAGGAAATAATCATAAAGTGCCCCATGAATTACCAGGTAGGGACATAAAGTTCAAACTGAGACATGTTCCATTTCTCTGCTGGCCGGCATATGGAAAAGAGGACTTGGGGGGATGCTATGACTGATTCCTTCTCACAGTGAAGTCAAGAAGTCAAGTTGACCCATCCTCATGTCCTGGGGACAGGTGAAGAGGCACTCAGAAGAACAAGAGTCTTTCAACAACACCTAGTGGTATCTCAAAACCTTTCATTCTTAAAACATGACTATTTGACTTTTTGTTTTAATCCCGATCTGCATGTACAAGACACAGTTATCAAAACAGAAGTCTCCATCATGCAAGCAAATGCTGTTTTTGGAGAGGGCCTCCATGGTCTCTGAACTGGTATCTCAGTGAAAGGCAAATGAACCTGAAGGAAAGGGGTGGGGGAAAGAGCGAGGAATTATACATATTCTAATGATGTCTTCATTTCCCAGCAGCTCTACAAGAAAAAGCTCTCTGGTGCTGGATCTGACCTCACTACAAACAGTAGCATAAAACATGCCTCACTGTAAATGCTTGCATCATTTTCCTCTGCAAACATGCTTTTCTTTGTTTACTGTACTTTTAAGTACGTGAGTGTACAGACCACCCACAGTATCAGGTAGCCCACCATGGGAAAGGTGAGAGATGAGGCTAGGATTGCTTCCTTATATGAATATAAATTAATCAATCTGATCCACATATGCTAGTGAGCCACAGCTCATCCTCAGTCAGTTCATGTCCCTGACAGGCTGACTTGTCCCAGGCTCTCCAGAAATCATGCAGATGAAAGAGCTAAAGCTGTGGTATAGGAATTACAGGACTGGAGAGTTAAAAAAGGATTTGCAAATCAAGTAGTAATGCTTGGCCTTAGCTTAATTTAATTTATCATATTCTACTGCTGCTCCCCCCATAGCAGCAAATCAGTATTGTACACAGAAGCAGTTATGGTGCAAGATATTACCCGATCTCTTCTGTAGCACCTGGTTAAAAATATGCTCAGTATCCTTTGGGCTCTGACCTGCATACACTGAAACAAAGATAGGGATGAGTTTACAGATGAACACATGATCTGGCACCGAGAACACTAAGTCATTTCTCTGCTCTCCTTCTGCACCTTATCAGTGACATTTCCTTAACAGCACAAGATGCAGCACCAGGCTCACTGTATTTCAACTCCCCAAGGAAACTTGCTCAGATCCTCCCAGGGATTACACTTTATCTGGCAAGCACCAGAGTAAAAAGTGAAGGCATTAGTTCATTTTGCACCTTGGTTGTTCACATCCACAGACACTCCAACTCAACAGCAGAGAAGATAACAGATAAAGGGAAGAATTCCTCTAGAATCTCTTAACCCCACCTTTAGGTTTGCTGATCAATTCAATAGTATTTATTACTATGCAACATTACTGCAAGGAATATTTTGAAAATGCATTCACTCTAAGCCAGGCACAGCCTCTTTTTTCCCTACACACATACAGCCCTTTAAGAGATGTCTAATCCCCTTCACAGCACAACCTGCATTTTTTATTCCCTGGCACAGAAAAGCAGATACCGACCTACTCCACTCTCTCCATTTTACACTTTCACATCAGTTTGGCAATCCAGAGCTAGGGAGGGGGAAAGGGAGGAGTGGGAAACGTGCTGCTACGCTTTTCCCTGTGCTATTGCTGTAAGAAAACATGATGATGGGATTACGACTAACTATTGAACTAAAGGGAAGTGTTCCACCTAGAGACCATCTTCACCAGGCAAGGCAATGGGCAGGTTACCTGCAAACGGACACTCTTTTAGGATTGAATATGCCTGCTGGTTCTGTCATAAAAAATGATGCAGAGGTATCGCCCCCAGTGGTAATTAACAATGTTAATCTTCTTCTTCCTCTCTATGGTGATAAAAAGAGTCATTTTTATATTTAATTAATGCAGAGGATCATTTTGGAAACTGGCTAATGAGGCTCTGATCACATTACCATGAAAATGTGCATTAACACCGCAACTGAGGAGGCTGCTTCATGTGTAGAGAATCCACTTTGTAATTAGCCCACTGTGAAATGAATCATGTCAGGAGGAACTCGGAGGGAACCAGTCGGCAATGGGCACTTAGCTGCTGCTGTGCCAATAGACCACCAACACCGTAAGCTGTTTTTTTCTCCTCCACGCTGCCTGTCAGCAGCAGTGCAGTCCAAAACTGCAAGCCTTCAGCCTCCGTCAATGGCAATGTGTCAAAGCCAGGACAAATTATAGAGAGGGAGAGAACAGATGCTGACAGGCACTAAACTTCAGTATGTGAGGGTGTGCTGTGCCAAGAGGAAAAACCAAACAAAAAGCTGCAAATCAAATACTGATTCAATAGGATGCGAGCAAAAATTATGGGCTATTATGGTAAGTGCTTGTTTCGTCTTTTCTCATCTTATTCTGAAGGAGCTGGGAACACGTTAACAGCACACTGCTACACTGCTACTCATACTGCTACGATGCTGAAAGAGACACCAAAATATCTAGATAGGATTAAGATCTTTGTCTAGTAGTAAACAGAAATAACACACACACAATGAATGAACAAACAGCACACCTCACCCGTGGAAACCCTGTTGTACTCAGTACCTGTTTAAATGTGACAAGCACATTTCAGAATAATTTCAATTTTAGTTAATCAATCTGAAAATTTAACATACTTCTTGGCCAGCACAGATATGCCATAAAAACTTTGTTCCTTAACTTAGAAATGCCTGAGATCACAGACCTAACGCTTTCAGAGGCAGCAGTGCAACTTATCTGAAATCAGTCTTATTACCAAAGCAAAGGGCTCCCTGAAAACATCACCGATATGGTTCAGTGAGACTGCTGCTACATGACTGACATCTTGGCAGAAGATGCACAAAAATGTTAAAAGAATCCCACAGGAAGTCATCTGAAGGGGGAGTGGCAAACGAGCAGAAAACAACAGGCACCCAAAATACTAATAATAACCAACCCCCCCCCCCCCAACTTAGCTAGCAATTTTGCAAAGGAAAAAAAAAAAAAGGCAGAGCAAAACAAAAGCATCTCTACTTACTCTTTGTAAAGAACACACATTTTTACTCTGGAGATGCTGGTAATATCCTCTGCACTCACCTGTGAAACTTCATAGAGCAGTTTGTAGTGCTCTTCTCTCTTCTGAAAAGTGCACAGATTGCAGCCCATCCTAATAAGCAACACAAGAGCAAAGCCTCTAATTTCCCCAGCACTGAAAGGCAAATGCACTGACAGGGAATCACCCTCCAGACTTGACTACTGTTTTTCATCAGTCACTCCAGCCCCGAAACCAGGCACACCACTGTTAGCTGGAAGCACAAGGCAGGGCAGTGTGTAGCAGCATGCTCTTCTTCCCTTTCCCTAACTATCTTACACTCACGTATAC
This sequence comes from Strix aluco, assembly GCF_031877795.1. Taxonomy (NCBI): domain Eukaryota; kingdom Metazoa; phylum Chordata; class Aves; order Strigiformes; family Strigidae; genus Strix; species Strix aluco. The sequence continues at coordinate 56,118,485 of NC_133935.1, forward strand.
ACACACACAGAGTTTCGACTCAGTTCATGGCAACACTCCCCCTGTCTCTGCATCAGTGCACATGACTACACAGATTCTCACTCATGAATATTAATAGCCTCTCATTGATTATTTATGACAGAACATGTTAGCGGGGAGGGGTGTCATAGCTGCTGCTGATGACAGATGAATATTCACTAATTAAGAAGCAAATGTACTGTGGTTAAACAAAATTCACTTGTATCAATACCATCTCTGTTTATTAAGGTTAGAGCGACTAAGCCTCATGTATTTCACCCACAGTCGCCTTAATTTTTACTGTAATTGTGAGACTAATTCATGAATGGGGGTGGCAAAAGGCACGAGCCAAGCCTTATGTTAGGTCTCCACCTTGTGCAACAGGGATCACGGAATACATTTAAAATATTTGCAAGCATTTTAGGAGAGTGCTTGTGAAACCTGAGCTGCTGTTGCTAAAAATTTAAAGCAAAGAAGGAAGGAGAGAAAATTAACCCAGATGGTTATACTTCTAGCTTCACCTTTGACACTGCAAATTTAGCCAAAATTCCAGTGTACTCAAAAAAGGCACGAGCCTATAACGACTCATCATACACATCCAGTATATGTGGAAATGCAGGTGTGCCTGATCAGGTGCTTTTTACATATATACACACATGGTACTGTTTATTAAATAATCTTGCATTCAAGTATTTTCTGGCATGTAAAACAAATTAATAGTAATTATAGCCCAAATTTCAAGAAGCTCAACAGATATACTCTCTTGGACTCCTAGATATCAAAGCTTTTATTATAACATGCCATTATACCTAATTTTACCATTTGTAAATTTAATGGCTCCACAATTCTCAATGTGTGTATAAAGGCAAGGATGTATTTAAAATTAAACCCACATGTTAAATGTTAAGGCCAATGAAAATCATACTTAATTCCAGGCTGACACTAATTCCTATATTGTGTATCATATAATCCATTGGTAGCTATGCAAGATAAAAAGTGCAAGCCATGACAAACCAAGACTTAAAATAAAAAAGTTGCTTTTGTTTTATCACTCCTTTCTCAGCAACTCTGCTAATCAAGAACTATGTCCTTGTTTCAAAGCATCTTTAAATCTGGAGGGGATAGCAGGTGGGATCCAAAGCCGAAATAATTACTTGGAAACCAATGAAACCAGTTAGTTAAGATTGACACTGGGCCCTAAAGAGTTGTAATTACTAAGCACTGATGTACAGCTACTATTTTTTTTTTGTTGTTGCAGTTCCTAAAAGTGCTTTGTCAAACATTTAAAATCGATAACAGGAAATGATTCTAATGAGCACTAATTGTTAACAAATTGGCTTTGCACCTAGCAGCACCTCAAACACCACAACACCGGGTAGCAAGCAGATCAACAATCATGTGCTGCTTATCAGTCTTGCCCCTTGGGAAGTAATAATCTGATTTTCTGGGCCTTAATTTTACCTAACAGCCAGGATGAAAGCCAAGCAGAGAAACCTAGAGGAAAAACTGGACCATCAGTGCAAACTCTGCATATTAGTAAAGTTTGCTAGAACCTCTATGTAAATTACAGATAGGTTGAGACTAAATCTTAATTAAATTTCATCTCCTTTAATAAATGAGCAGAGTCAGGAGGAATAAAATAATGACCATTAACAGAGCAGGCTCTTCTCGTATCAGCTTCCAGCACTGTTCTGAAACATAACATTAATTTCTATTTGGTGGAAGAACCTGAGCAGGCAGGTTTGGTTCTGAACTTTCCCAAAGTCCAAGGGTTTCAAAGTCGAACCACGGAGGCAAGTTCATCATTGTTAGAAAGAATCAGCCTCTGTTCTCCTCCTCCACACTCCCATGAAATGCTGTTCATGCTGAGAGGTTTAAACCCATGAAGCAAACATCAACTCAATCTTTGAAGGTTTCTATATTTTGAGGTGCAGAAGAATTCTCAGATGTGTAAATTTTGAACTTAAAAAAGTCAGATCAATGAACTAGACAACAGTCATGCAAGGACAACCATGACATCTTTCGATGAAAGTATTCTCTCCTTCTACAGACACAACTTCTTCCTCTGACACATACACAGTCTGAAAGCTAAACTACATTCATAAAAGGAGACATGATTTACCTTGGTATATTTTTGATAGTCCCTTAAAATTATTTCTTAAAAAAGGAGGGGAAAAAAGGATCTATTACAACAGGAATCCAGTTGTCTAACTACAAGAAACAAACAAACAACAACAACAAAACCGCAACAGACAAAATAAGCAATGGGAAACTACAGTTAATCTCAGCAGTTTCTCCTGACAGTCTCTTTTTCCATTGCTCTTCTTCTGTTTTTTTTTTGTTTCCTTCTCTGAAGCTGACATAGGCTTCTCCATTCATTTATAAAGTGCCTGCCCTCTGCCCATACAGAGAGTAAAAGGGTTCTGTCTTCTGCTTCTGCGGCCACTAATGGGCACAGCCTACAGGGCTGAACGATTTATTTGAGAAGGAAAGGTATACTTCCAGGTTCTTGAGCTCCAGCTAAATATGCTGCTTTGATTTTACAAGTGGTCAAAATACAAAACTTTGTGCAGCACAGAATGACATTCAAGACAAAACTTGATTGAACTAATGACTAAAATGAAATATATGATGTGCTTTGGTCAAGTTGCATTTGATGTTGGGGAGATAGCAATCTCTTTCTTTCCTTCCTTCTCTCCCTCCTCTTAATCCCCCCCCCCATCAAATTTGTAGCTAAAGGGACCGAAAAGGTACTAAAACATAATGAAGTCATTCTTATTCTACATGTAATTCAAAGATATTTGAATAATTCAATGCTTTTCTTGATTGTAGAGTTCTCCATGTTCATCACCTACAATTTAATGTTACCATAAAGACTAAAATCATAATTTATAGTCAATCCAGGAATGCAATAATGCAAAGGGATGGAGTTTAATTTCAGGAGAGTTACAGCAAAATTTCTGTTAACATTTTCAAACAAGGTGCCCTTGTTTAGGTCCCCTAATTCATTTTAAGTATCTAGGAGATGACTTACACATTTGGTATATAGTTTCCTCATTGAGGTATAGAAGTGTCTAATTATAAGCACCCATGCTTGAAAGTTTATCATTGCAAAAAATTCAAGGCAATGACACTGCAAATTAAAGGCCACTCATTCCTTTATATCTTCTTTATCACACAGCTAAAAGACATATAATAAACTATAACATTCATTTTAAGGGAGGGTAGTGAAGTTCTTGGTCCAAACTCAGTGGTGAAACCCAGCGAGGTGGAAGTCCAAGTTTCCTTTGCATGCCCCTGAATTCACACTCTCCTCCTGAATTTACCAACATCACTGCATTTACTCTATACATTTGGAAGAATTCCCAGAAATTTATCTCACAGAATAGATGGCAACGCAATTTGTAGTCTTAGGCTCCATACCTGTACAACAAAAATATCATTAAAAAAAGGGAGTTGGAAAAACCCTTTGCTTAACCCCAACATCCTAAACAAAGGCTCAGACTCTTAAGGCCTGACCTCAGTCTGGCCAGATCTTTTAGTTCATCGTGATAATTAATGTTTTTAATAAAGCATCAGCTGCTGGAATCAGGTGATTGCATGCATCAGTCAGTTTGCACATTAGAAAAAGAAGGAATTTTCCAGCCCTAAGATTGCAGAGGAAAACTTAAAAACTTTCAGTGAATGTAACCCAAAGATTCAGAATTTGCATACAAGCTAACCCTGAACTCTAAAATAATGTATATTACCCAGTAGGCTAAATGAAGGTGCAAGCTATGGAAGTGCAAAGTCATGGAAATAGGCTTAGGCTCCAATAAAATGGATTTTTGCAAATACAGCAAACTGGAAAATTTAACCACACTGCCTACAACCAATAGATGAAAATATAATTCAAGGTAAAAATGCACTATACATTTTCCACAGACATCAGAACACACAAAATGCATGATTAAAACACACAAAATGCATTCTTAAAAAAAGTAAGAATGTGTATCTACAATAAATATGTAATATTTGCAGGAACATTAATTTATGTCCATAGGAAAGACACTTGTTTAAACTCACAGAATCACAGAATCATTCAGGTTGGAAAAGACCCTCGGGATCATTGAGTCTAACCATTAGCCCTGCTCTACAAAGTTCTCCCCTACACCATATCCCCCAACATCTCATCTAAACGACCCTTAAACGCATCCAGGGATGGTGACTCCACCACCTCCCTGGGCAGCCTATTCCACTGTCTGACCACTCTTTCTGTGAAAATTGTTTTCCTAATGTCCAGTCTAAACCTCCCCTGTTGGAGTTTAAAGCCATTCCCTCTTGTTCTGTCACTAATTACCTGTGAGAAGGGACCAGCACCAACCTCTCTACAATGTCCTTTCAGGTAGTTGTAGAGAGTGATGAGGTCTCCCCTTAGCCTTCTCTTCCTCAAACTGAACAGTCCCAGCTCCTTCAATCGCTCCTCATAGGATTTGTTCTCCAGGCCCTTCACCAGCTTCGCTCCCCTCCTCTGCACTCGCTCCAGCACCTCGATATCTCTCTCATATTGAGGTGCCCAAAACTGGACACAATACTCCAGGTGTGGCCTCACCAGTGCAGAGTACAGGGGGACTATCACCTCCCTACTTCTGCTGGTCACACTATTTCTAATACAAGCCAGGATGCCGTTGGCTTTCTTGGCCACTTGGGCACACTGCCGGCTCATGTTCAGCTGCTTGTCAATTAGAACCCCCAGATCCTTCTCTTCCAGACAGCTCTCCAGCCACACCTCCCCAAGCCTGTAATGATGCATGGGGTTGTTGTGGCCCAAGTGCAGGACCTGGCACTTGGCCTTGTTGAAGCTCATCCTGTTAACGTTGGCCCACCGATCCAATCTATCCAAGTCTCTCTGTAGGGCCTCCCTATCTTCATGCAGATCGACAGTCCCGCTTAACTTGGTGTCATCTGCGAACTTACTGATGATACACTCTATGTCCTTATCAAGATCACCAATAAAGTTGTTAAACAGAAATGGTCCCAACACCGAGCCCTGAGGAACACCGCTTGTGACCGGCCACCAGCTGGATTTAACCCATATGCTTCAGCACAGCCACCGAGACTTCATGCACTGCTCAAAGTTACAGCAAGAATAAGCGTGGCAGGAGAAAAAGCAGGACATGGAATTCCTATGTTCTGTATTTCCCAGGAGGATTTTAATTTATCTGAAGGCTATCCAGGTCTACCTTATTGTAAATCAAATGGGCTCCATATGTGGAATCTTCCATTAGGCTCAGATGCCTCCCGGAACATAAGGAGCACCTACAACATCATACAACACAAGTCCAGTCTATTGATTTTTTCTTTCCATCTATGGTTAAATTGACAGAGATCTATGGGATTCCTGGTCCAAAATGTAAATGCATGTCTAGAAAGAAATGGAAAGCAAGCACATGAGGAACCCTCTCTGCCACAATTGCTTACAACACAAGAGCTACTTGTCCCTTCTGTACTACACAGAAAAAAAAAAAAATTAAAAAAATCAAATGAACCCCTCTTTATCTACCACTCCCATGTGAATGCGCTGGCTAGCCTTCTTTGGGAAAAGTACCATTCCTTTACCAGGTCTACTGGCCAAACTTCAGACTGCTTAGATATCTTTTTTCTCTTTTCTTTCTCAAAATTTCATCCAGGAGATTATTTTCTGAGGATTTTACTCTGAGTGGCTTCCTTATCATTTCTTAAACTGCTGCCCTAATCAATTACAGAAGTGTTGCAGAACACCAAATGATGCCTATACTGAACTTTAAGGCCTTAGGAATATATAAAGACATCACGTAGACGGTGTCAGCTAAATTGAGAAAATCGGTCAATGCTGGCCTTAAGAGTCTTCTCTAAACTGGGGACTTTGATAACAAATTCTAAAAGAAACTGGACATTGTCTTAACTTTCTCTACCTCATCAGTTAATTATAAGGAAACTATCTGACATACCTTTACTTTTTTTAACCATGTGACCATGTGAAACCAGACTGATAGCTCTTTACTGTACAAGACAGTTTCAACACTATGGAGTGTACAGAGTAGAATTATTCATAAACAAGCTTGAAAGGACTTAAAGGAAATGACAAAATTTTATTCAGGATAGACAAACCTAAAATGGCTGAACAGAGTTGTGGAAAAAAACTCTGATTATAGATAAATTGGGATATGAAGTTCCATGTCAATAAACATTACATAATGCACATAGGGAACATTGCTAAAATATCCAGAGTTGCAATCTCTAAAGTAGTTATTTCTACTCAGAAAATAGATCTGGAGTTGTAGATAGTTTCCTTGAACTACAGGTTCAAGGCTCAACCACAGTACGAAGTCAAGCAGAATGTGAGGAATTTTAGGAAAAGACTGACAATGGAGCAGAAACTATCATCGTGAAACTGCACAGACACCAGCAATACCCACAACTGAATACAGCCAGACGTCCTGGTCTTTCCATCTCTAAATCATTTAATGGAAATGGAAGAGCTACGAAGAATAGATGAGAAACACGTATGTGTAATAGCTCACTTTCCCTGCATCTTTCACCTTAATCTATAATTTTTTCCCTCATACAGAAGCCATTCCTTCTCATAATACACAATGAAATAATTAGACAATATATTTAAAGCAACAAGTCTGGATTTTTTTTTTTCCAAGTAATTTGTCTGTGGCACTCATTACCAAAAGTCACGGGAAGCAAAAAGCAGAAAAGGGTTCAAAAAGGTATTAGACAACTTTATGACAGATAACTGTCAGTAGTCATCTGCCTGCTTAGGAAGCCAGGAATTCAGTGACTCCTGGGAGCTATCAGAGAGAGTACAGCAGCTAGATTTCTCTCCATGCGTCCCCCTGCTGATAGCTTGCCTGTGTTTTATTGCTGGCCTCTTCAGAAATCTAATATTGGCAATATGATCCCTTTACTAATTCAATTCTAAAGCTCCAAATTTACCAGTTCTTGCAAAAAAGCTGGAATATGTACTAAACTGAAAGTTCCTTAGCTAACGTTAGTTGGTAATACACCATATAGTGCAACTGCACTACAAGGCTTTATCAATGATGGCATAATGATTTTGGACTTCAAACATGTTTATAAATATACATTTTATTATTGTCCTCACTGGTTTGAAAGCTTTTCAAGCTATATCTGTTAAAAAAAAAAATAAAATCAGAATTTTCCCCCACACCTGAAGATTACATCTGACCTTTTTTTTTTTAACACCTGTGTGGGAAAGAAAGACCTTCTGGAACTAAGATATTACATGCAAAGATCAAGCCCAGGCCAAACAAAGTCAAATATTAATGAAATACCTCAATGAGAAACTGATCTTACAGTACAAAACTAACCCAAATGCTGAAGCAGCAGGAACTGGTTCAGAGGATGAGAGCAGTGGTGAGGACTCCTTGGCTCTGTTCTTTCCTCTGATACCTGCATCATTAGAAAAGCTCTTCATTTTTACATTCTTATAAAATAAGTAACACCTGTCTTGCAAGAGCATTAATTCAATGAACCTTTTAAGACTTTTCAGAGCTTTTCAAAGAATGTATTATGGGGGTCTGTTACACCCATCAAAGTTCTTCTGCTGAGGCCACCTTCACAGTCTCCAGCACTCAAATGTAATTAAAAAGTCTTGTGTGGTTTCTTAATTAAAAGTTTTAAGTAATATTCATAGTATGATAATCAGTATAAAAGTACAAAAGAAAAAATTACTCATGACTTGAGAAAGTCCCTTGCTAAAAATGATAATCACAGCAATTTGAGGGATTAGAAAAACTAAACAAGAGATATCTTAGGCCAGGGTGACAGCTGAACATGTCTCCATCCCAGAGCGGCTAAAATATACTAGCTAGAGGTAGATTAGACTATTTCCTTTTCAGTTGCCTTGCAGTTTAAGTACCATTAGTTGGATAAATCTACAAGATTAGTTTTGGCATAGTTGAGTATTTCAAAAGTGAGGTAAAGATGCTGAGAGGAGTAGCCTGTCATGAATAATGCACTACCATTACAGAGACATATTTACCAATACAGACACTTCACTGTTCACTTTCAAAGCTCATGCAATTGACAATCTGGATGAACTGTTGAGGGATACATGCAATGTAATAGATTATTCTGTCTTGCCTCATATAAATGGCCTACTGTGCCCTAGAAAAACACCTGGGGATTAGGAAAGTTTTCATGGCCTTGAATGGGTTTTCATGGTATTGAAGCTCAAAAGGAGACTTGTAGCAAATCAGGCTGCCTTCCTCCTTTGCCAGAGCATAAAGACGTTGTAATATAACTGTCAGAAGTTCATTACTATAGTAAAAAATAATTTTGCAACATAGAAATGACGTAAGTCTTTAAAGCAATAGTGAGGGAGAGGGGAGTTGGTTGGTTTTCTGTAACTAATCATGACTTCATCATCCTAAAATTAGTATTAGGTGGTGTATGTGATTGAATCTCAAATCTGGCTCCCAACAGACACCTGATAGAATGATGGATGCAGGAGTGGCACCACACGATGCTTCAGGAGGAACCGTCCACACCACTCCCATGTCTGACAGCTGGCTAGTTTGATTTTAAATTACAATTTGAACTGAAATCAACTCTGTTGACAGTCATTAACTGACTACCATCAAAGTGCCATTAATTCTGTTGTAGTCAGCAAATGCTTTGTAATGATCTAAAACTAATGCGACTCCCCCCCTATAAAATCCCCATAGTATCAAAGGTTTGCTTTGTACACTGTTTGGGCTTTCTAAAGCTTAAAATCACTGCCAGTGCACCTGCTTTCTAGAAGATCATTAGGTAAAAATCCCAATGAAGCCCAATCAACCTGGCTTTAGTTACCTTACCGTCTGCTCTAGAAGAAAATTAATGTTATTAGATGTGTCTTTCTCTGAAAATTGCTGGTGTTTGGTTACAGTGCCAGCTGTCCGGGAGGTGTGTGGTCTGCTGGACGCTGACCCAGCTGGTTGCCTGGGCAGAGTCTGGTCCTGGCCTCGGCACGGGCACTGCTGGGACCCCACGCCAGCTGCTCTGCCAGCATCAGGGTGCCCTGAGCCCCCACGGTACACCAGACCTCAGCCTTGTCAGCATGGCCTCCCCCAAACCCCAGCTCTCTGCAACGCTCACCCAGGTCACTGTGAAAAAGCAACTGCAGGTCTGAACCCAGGTGTAAAGAGTTAGGAAGAAAAACGATAGAAAGAGTGAAAAAACTCCTGCAGAGTCACACGAATGGAGACAAATGAAATCCGATTAATGATGCTGCTTCTTCTTCTATTTTGATGTCCTGTGGAAAATAAATTAGCATAGCAAATCCTGCTTTATCTCTGAACAAAATCTCTGATCCTTAGTCTGAAATCTGCTCTTTCCTCCTGGAATAAAAAGGCAAACCCAAGAGCTTGTCAGCTTCAGAGGAGAGATCTGTCCCACGCCAGTGGTTTCCAGGGCCTGGCCTTTGCTGCCCACCCACAGGGACAACTCTGCCGCACAGCCTCTGCTCAGCAGCTGCCTCCCCAGTGCTCCCCTTCAGCACTAATGCAGCATGCCAGGACTTCTGGTTTGTCTTAGCCCTCTGGGCAAGGCCATTAAAAACACTTTTTGAATATAGCTTCCTAAAATATCCAAAGGACAATGTACAGTAGAGGTAAAGCACTGAATCACATTATAGTCAAAGAGTGGTGCAAATTAAAGTGAGGTGCTTAACTAGTATTTGGCACAAAAAATCATCAGAAACCCTACAAACACCAAAATCACTTAAAAGAAACCTTCAGGTGGGCAGCAGGAATTGTAGAGGCATGGGTCTCATTCACCTTACTAAGACTGAAGCAGTTGAAAACCCTCAGTGTGTGCTGAAGATGAATCCCTTAGCACCCTTCCTCACCGGTAAGTACTAATAGATGAAATAGTAGCAACACCAGTGCAATTCATCTGGGATGAAAATCCTTCGCAATTAAACTTTCACACAGTGAAAACACTATCTCCCCAAAGTTCTGCATTTTGGATTTCAAAATATGCTCCTCTTGAAACATGTGCCTGAGCTCCCTAGTGTATTTTGGTAGTCAATATCAGTCATAAATAAAGATAAAGCAGAGTCTAGAACAGAGAAATACAATGAGAAATGAAACAGAAATCTCCTGCTCAAAGAATCTCTGCTTCGTAATTCTCCACTGATGTTCTCTCTAGTCCTAGGGCTGGGAAAAGGATTTTCTTTAAAGGTCTTTTGAACCCAAACCATTCTGTGATTTATTGGAATGTATTTACTTACTAGGAAATGTCCACACTGCTTTGTCCAACAGTGCAGCGCGTGCCTTTGGTACCCTTATACTTTACCAAAAGCCAGTGATGCTATTTCTTAAAAATAATAATGAAATAAAATTATATCCTTGCAGGATAGATATTTTAGGAGATATTGTTTGGAGTTCCCCATCTCAGAAAGTTCAAGGCCACTTGCACAACCTCTGCCAGCTCCTCCAGCAAGCCAAATCCTGTACTTAACATTTGTAAGAGTTTAAAGATGCTCAGAGACAGACACATACCTTCCCTGTGCCCCTGCACCCACCCATCCACTTGCCCACTTAGACCAAAGCACTCTGCTGTAATATAAAAATGGATAGACCTAATCTCATATACTCCAGAAGCAATTTCAGTACTATCGAATCACTTAACCTCAAAAGGAAAACAACAGACTTCAGGCCAGGTAGGCATCTCCTGTGGCTAAATCTGTCCATGTTTCTACTTGTCCATAAGAAGTCAGCCCCCACATTTTCAACTTGTTATCTTCAGAGAGGAGAGAAAGCTGCTCTTGCTTACCACAGGGGAGGAAGTGACATCTGTGAAAAATGAATTTACTTATCAGTCTTCAAACTACAGGCAGTATGTATGCGAGCGTGTACACTGGAGGGAAAAACAGCACATTTCCAAAACTCACTTGTGTTTCATTTTTACAGAATTACACTTCTCACCTTATAAAACAGAAAGATCTTTTAATAGAAGGGGAAATATTTAACCTTCTCAAAGTCAACACTTAGTCTTTTATCTGTGATTGCTCCTGTGATATGAAACAAATCACAGGGAAAAAAAAATCAAGGAGAATAATGGATTGAGGGGGGTGGTGGTGGTGGTGGTGTTTTTTTTCTGCAAGACTTTCACATCTAGTCTGAATCTCTTTCATTTCTATTCAGTTCTTGTGCAGGACACTAGGATTATATGTATCAACTTAATTCAGTGATAAGAAAATCCTTACTATAAATCCTACCGTGTGGGACAAATCTGTCAAGATCTTGATTATCAAAACAAATGAACAGACAGTAAAATGTGACATATGTAGCATACACTTTACATGATAAATTAGGCCTCGCACAACTGACAGACATACTGTAAGGGGATGTTAAGGTTGCTATGGCAAACAATGCCTTTCCTCCTCCAGCTCCTGAATCACAAGTTTTCTGAAAGAGTCATTGACTTCCAGCAAAAGACAACAAATTTTCTATGGATAAACACTACCTGTGTGTAACAAGATATATTTCTCTGTCCCACTGTGGTTTTCTTCAAAAGTTACTGCCTTCAAGAGTGACCTCACCATGTCACTGGAGTGACTAGCCAGAAGCTGTAAGGTTGTTCTCTTCCCCTTCAGCAGATGCATTACGGATTTACTGTAATGCTTCAGGGATCCAAATAGTGATGGCCAAATAAATTGCAAAACTGACTTTATCATGCAGTGAGCAACAACATTGTCAACTCAGGGAAAGCAAGAGATAGCCCTGTCTCAAGCTAGAAATGTGAACTAAAAATTCAGGTATTTTAGCTACCCAAAAGTTTGGATGCTACGCATTTGTTAGAACTGGGTTATCATGTAAGAATAGAGGTTTTTTAAAAAAATATTCTCATTTTTGCTTGGAATAAAAACTGTGAGAAAAAAACCCCATGATTTCAGTGTACTTCTCATCCAAAATGGTGTTTGGAAATTCTAAGGCAGAAAATCAGTGATACATTTAAAGAAAAGGAGCAAACCCTAGTGAGAATTTAGTAAAGCATCCTTAACAGCTATTTCTGTCAACAAGACATAAGCATGCACCCAAGAGCTCTCCTGCACAAAGACCAAAACACTAGAGGGAGTAAAAGGTGTGGGTACATTCCTGACACAAGGTATTCAGAACCTAAATCAGGATGGGCTCATCCTTGCTGCAAAAAATACATGAGTCTTATACGGTAATCCTGACACTGATTACTCCTCCTGAAAATCTGTCAGAAATTCAAATTAAATTAGCTTCTCCTGGCTTTCATAGCAAAACTCATAAACACAGCTGTGTTCTTGTTGACCTCAAAGGGGGCACTAGTTGACCACAAACTCTCTTTTAGATGTTAAATTCTCTGATTACAGAGTGTCTTCTTTCTTTTAAGCTATGAGAGATATGTAAATTGATCACCAGGTTACACAGTGCTATGACCACATCAAAATCACCATGTGAAATGTTCATGTTTCCATACACATAGGAAGGACTGCAGAAGGCACTTCTGTCATCTTTCTACATCGTGCTGTAGTTCATCATAAAAACACTTCAAAAAAGGTTACAATTCAACTGATAAAATTAATCACTGAGGTGCTTTTCTGAACACATGCTATCCTAATGACAAGTTCAGTGACAAAATAAGGATGAGAAGCAAAGATCTGGAAAAAATGTCACCCTCACCTAGTTTATCTAAACTCTCTCTGTACTATTGATGGAGACAAATTTATATTAACTCTATTTTCTTTTTAAAAATACTTCTTATTCCTTCTGGCATAAGGAAAAGAGCAAACAATTCTGAGCAAGTAAACCAGATTGTTTTAAAATCATTAACTGGTACAAAAAAATCTACACGTCAGTAAACTACATAAAAACAGAAGTCAAGTTTCATGCAGAATTTTTCATATACAGATACCACAGAATCATCTGGGTTGGAAAAGACCTGGAAGATCACCTAGTCCAACCATTAACCTAACACTGACAGTTCTCAACTTCACCATAACCCTCAGCGCTATGTCAACCCAACTCTTAAAACACCTCTAGGGATGGGGACTCCACCACCTCCCTGGGCAGCCCATTCCAACGCCTAACAACCTGTTCTGTAAAGAAATACTTCCTAATATCTAGTCTAAACCTTCCCTGGCACAACTTGAGGTCATTCCCTCTTCTCCTATCGCTTGTTACTTGGTTAAAGAGACTCATCCCCAGCTCTCTGGAACCTCCTTTCAGGTAGTTGTGGAGGGCGAAGAGGTCTCCCCTCAGCCTCCTCTTCTCCAAACTAAACAACCCCAGTTCCCTCAGCCGCTCCTCGTATGACATGTGCTCCAGACCCTTCACCAGCTTCGTTGCCCTTCTCTGGACACGCTCGAGTAATTCAATGTCCTTTTTGTAGTGAGGGGCCCAAAACTGAACACAGTAATCGAGGTGCGGCCTCACCAGGGCTGAGTACAGGGGTAAGATCACTTCACTGTCCCTGCTGGCCACGCTATTTCTGACACAAGCCAGGATGCCATTGGCCTTCATGGCTACCTGGGCACACTGCTGACTCCTGTGCAGATGGCTGTCAATCAACACCCCCAGGTCCCTCTCTGACTGGCAACTCTCCAGCCACTCCTCCCCAAGCCTGTAGCGCTGCTGGGGGTTGTTGTGGCTGAGGTGCAGAACCCGGCATTTGGCCTTATTGAAACTCATCCAGTTGGCCTTAGCCCATCGCTCCAGCCTGTCCAGGTCTCTCTGCAGAGCCTCCCTAACCTCGAGCAGATCAACACTCCCACCCAACTTGGTGTCGTCTGCAAACTTACTGAGGGTGCACTCGATCCCCTCGTCTAGATCATCAATAAAGATGTTAAACAGGAGTGGCTCCAAAACTGAGCCCTGGGGGACACCACTCGTGACCGGCTGCCCACTGGCTTTAACTCCATTCACCACAACTCTTTGGGCCCGGCCATCCAGCCAGCTTTTTACCCAGTGAAGCGTGTGCCCATCCAAGCCTCGAGCAGCCAGTTTTGCCAGGAGAATGCTGTGGGAAACGGTGTCAAAGGCCTTACTGAAGTCAAGGTAAACAACATCCACAGCCTTTCCCTCATCCAATAAGCAGGTCACCCTGTCGTAGAAGGAGATCAGCTTTGTCAAGCAGGCCCAGCATTTCATAAACCCATGCTGACTGGGCCTGATCATCTGGTTGTCCCACACGTGTTTTGTGATGATACTCAGGATGAGCTGCTCCATCAGCTTCCTGGGCACCGAAATCAAGCTGACAGGCCTGTAATTTCCCGGGTCATCCTTCTGACCCTTCTTATATATGGGTGTCATATTGGCCAATTTCTAATCTGTCAGGACCTCGCCAGTCAGCCAGGACTGCTGGTAAATGATGGAAAGCGGCTTGGTGAGCACCCCAGCCAGCTCCTTCAGCACCCTCGGGTGTATCCCGTCTGGTCCCATAGACTTGTGTATGTCTATGTGATGCAGTAGGCCACTGACTATCTCCTCCTGGAGTGCGCAGGGGTCATTCTCCCAGTCTCTGTCTTCTGGCTGAAGAGGCTGGATTCCCTCAGTACAACTAGTCTTGTTATTAAAGACTGAGGCAAAGAAGGCATTAAGCACCTCAGCCTTTTCCTTACCGCTCGTTGCCATGTTTCCTCCTGCATCTAGCAGGGGATGGAGGCTCTCCCTGGTCTTTCTTTTGCTATTGACATACTTACAGAAACATTTCTTGTTATCCTTGACTGCTGAAGCCAGATTAATTTCCAGCTGGGCTTTAGACCTCCTGATTTCTCTCCTGCATAGTCTCACAGCATCTTTGTAACCATTGTGAGTCGCTAGCCCCTTCTTCCAAAGGCCATAAACTCTCCTTTTCTCCCTGAGTTGCAGCCAAAGCTCCCTGTTCAGCCAGGGGGTCTTCTCTGTCACTAGCTTCTCTTACAGCACCTGGGGACAGCCTGCTCCTGTGCCATTAAGACTTCCTTCTTAAAGATCATTCAGCCTTCCTGGACCCTTATACCCTTCACTATCTCACAAAGTCAGGTAATGTTATCACCATTTTACAAATGTGTGAATAACACAGAAATCTAGCAACACATAATATTGAAATATGACAAATAATTCTCAAAATTCAGTACCAGCATAGAAAGCACCAAGAATCTCCATGGTGAGGGAGCTCCCCAGTACCATGCAGATGATGGCAGAGCAGTAACACACCAGAGGATGGCACCTAACGAATTTCAGCAATTGTTTGGGATAACAAAAACATTTTGAGATCTTAGTATACCTTGAAACAAAAATAGTATAACATTAAATCCAATTTTAAACAAAAAACTTTTTGAAGGTAGCTCTTACAACTAACTGCAGAGAACACACGTAATAAAATTCGCACTAGCTTCCAGCCGGCAACACAAACCTATGCAGTTTTCTCTCAATTTCTCCTCTCCATCCTTTACTGTATGGTGAGATTTTACTTTTGCATATCCCGCTCTGTATTTTCTTGTTTCCTATGGCCAGCTTAAATTCTGTGCCCTTCCACAGCTGCATTTATTTCCCCATTCGTCCATGACTCCGAAGAGACCCTGCTGCTGTGCACTGCCTTTGTCCACTACATCCTGCTCCTTCCCAGCTCGTCTCTATTTAAAAATTTCCCCAGTGTTCTCCCTACTGTGCATCCTCCCAAAAGCTGAACTCTAAGATAACCCCTCTCGCTGGGCAGAAGGTCATGGAGGAGACGTCCTCAGATTGTGCCCAGTCGCTGGCAGACAGGAGAGCCTGCCAAAGCCTCTGAAGCACGCTGGGCTCAGTCGCACTCACTGAGGCTGCTCCCCAGGACAGTCCCAGCTCAGGTGTTAAAGCAAGCAACAG
This sequence comes from Strix aluco, assembly GCF_031877795.1. Taxonomy (NCBI): domain Eukaryota; kingdom Metazoa; phylum Chordata; class Aves; order Strigiformes; family Strigidae; genus Strix; species Strix aluco. Next base: position 56,134,336 of record NC_133935.1, read on the forward strand.
CTGCATGCCTGCTTTCCTGCACACAGCAAAATAAACCAGGATGCCTGGGTCACAGGTTTAATTGATTTTTTTTGTCTTTCACCCTGCTTCAGAAGTCAGTCTGATCAATGCTATTTCACACTCTCCAGTGTGAGCTTTACTGATCTAACCCCTGACTAAAAATAGATCCATCAAAGCAGCACCAGGGGAGGCAATATTTATCCCCTGCAACACACAGGGAATGTCACGTTACAACTTCCTCCTGGCTTTCCTCTTCTATTAGGAGAGGTCGGGATGGAGGAGAGGGAAGGAGTACTCACACGGCTGAAGTGAGCACCAGCACTGGAAACTGATGTTGTGTATTTATCTACTCACATTAAGTATGGAAGAGGCAGTCACAGTTCGTGCTCCCTCGGCGCTCTTGCAAATTCTCATCCTTTCCATCTTCCAGGGGGTGACAGAAAATAGCAGTTACTGACAAATGCTGGGGGAAAGCACAAGACCTAACCAATAAATAATAAATGCATCCATATCTCTACAATTCCTTCCCTGAAGTCCACACAAAGTAAATATGAGAATCCCCACAGGAAGTCATGGAAGCTGCCAATTCCATTCATAAAGGTGAATAAATGAACTGCTTCCCTGCATTCCTTTAATAATCTGAATAAAAGTTGCCAACTAATAACACAACAGAACCTGTTCATTTACCCACACAAGACAGCCTTTCCCTTGCCGAATGCTGCAGTGTGAAGGGAGGTAACTGGAGAGGCCCCATGGCCTCAGCCTTGTTCCTGCAGCACACACACAGGAGGTACCTAGTAGCTGTGCACACGAAGAAATAAGGCTTTGTCATTTTGTCACACAGCTGAGAAGATTACTTCCTATACAAAACTGACAGCTACAAGGATTGCTACATGGACGTGGTGTGAAAAGTTATTTGTGCCACTTCAAGCACCTACTTGTTTCCTCTCCAGCCATCTGCTCTTATTTCTTCTTAGTTTGTTATCTTGATGCATTTTTCTTGAGGACATTGTCTCATTTTTCTTCAATGGTGGGTCTATTAAACCAGTTCTGTTAAATGAATCAGTTTATCTTAAACACACCTTAAACACGGTTTATCTTAAACATGTTTTTAGTAGATGTCTTCAAACCAGATAATTTTGACAGAACTGTTAGAGAGCAATTACAAAGATCCAGCTGGACGGTGGCCCCTCACATAAAAGCTTTGGCAAGTAACTGGGGGCCAGCTTCTGAACTTATATCAGCTATAGGCAGAACAGTTCACCTTACCATGCCCAAAATTACAGGTGTGGATCTTACTTTTTTTCTAGACATTATAGCAAGTCAGCTCACAGTAAATAAACATGCAGTTGGCATATCAAGCTTTGTTAGGGCCCCAAGTGAGCCCCTTCTCCAGGGATTGTGGCCCCACCTCAAGTACTGTGTGCAGTTTTTGGTTCTTAAATATAAGAAGGACATCAAACTGTTAGAGTGTGCCCAGAGGAGGGCAACAAAGATGGTGAAAGGTCTCGAGGGCAAGACTTATGAGGAGCAGCTGAGGTCACTTGGTTTGTTTCAGCCTGGAGAAGATAAGGCTGAGGGGTGACTTCATCAATGGTCTACAACTTCCTCAAGGGGAGCAGCGGAGGGAAAGGTGCTGATCTCTCCCTGGTGACCAGCAATAGGACACGAGGAAACGGAATCACACTGTGTCAGGGGAAGTTCCGATTGGCATTAGGAAAAGGTTCTTCACTGAGAGGGTGGTCGGTCACTGGAACAGGCTCCCCAGGGAAGTGGTCACGGCACAAAGCCTGTTGGAGTTCAAGGAGCATCTAGGCGATGCTTTTAGTCATATGGTTTAGTTTTAGGTAGTCCTGCGAGGAGCAGGGAGTTGGACTCGATGATCCTTATGGAGCCCTTCCAACTACAGATATTCTATGATTCTACGGCTAACCCCTTTGGTGCCTTCTCCAAATTGTCCAGATTGTTTTTCCATATGGAAGCAAAAAATCCCCCTGAAAAGGCGAGCCACATCACAGCTTGACTATTGTCAATCCTGCCTGCTGTTTGAATATTTCCATTTTGAATAGTTTTGCTGAGATAATGTATTTTTAATCACTTCCCATTCAAGGTGCACACCTTCACCACCAGAGACTCAGACATTAAAAGCTCATCTGTCACCCTCTCCTATCATTGACCCTGCTCCAACAGCCCTTTCTTAACATGTCCAACTTAATTCTTCCACTTGCACCTCTCCACTGCTATTTATGAAGCTCTATAATTTGGGTATAACTATTCTATTTCTTCTATGCCAAACTTCTCCTGGGATCTCATTCATACATCTCCTTAAATTTATTTCCTTCAGCAAGTCCCTTCTTCATCAGGTCCCTCACAATGAAATCTCAATGACTCCTCTGCCTGAACTGAGTTCTGGGTTTCTCCAAAGTTGGGCTGTGACATCTTCCAGTACCCTCCTGAACCTCTCTTCCTCTCTAAACACACTATGCCGGAGAACATCAAAAGAACAGGTTTCTTCTTCTGCTTTCAAACAGATCTATTCCAGGAAAGTATTTTTCAAACCTAACATAATACAGGAATCCAAGTCACTCTAAACTTAAACTGCAAATGGACAAGTGAAATACACCCTGCTATACACCCTGCTTCTGAGACTTAACTAACACAACTCAGAGCCAGGAATTAGGACCTGCCAATATTTCTACTGATCTGAACAACTGAAAACATTTTAAACAGAAAGCACATACTAAGCCTGTAATTGGATGTGCTGTAATCATACAAGTTTTCAAAAGCTGCAGAAGCAAATGCTTACCTCAAGAAACCACAGCAGGGCATCAAATAACGAAGAGCTTGAAGTCACCACCCTGGAAGCTCTCAGTTTGACCGCTGGGTACAAAACAAGAAGGACCACAATGCCTTCTCATTTCCCATGTTAATACCTAAGGTATCACTTCACATGACTACTGGACTACATTTGCAGGGTGAACCATGAATTTCCCTTCAAAAACATGTTCTCTTTGCAGAAAACTGTGAAAACTGACCTGAATATTCACCACATTCCCCAGCACAAACAAGAAGCCTGTTTCCAAAGTTTCGGCCTGTGGCCTTGCATACATCTGCCCTGCACTGCCTGCTAATTGGACCTAAAACGTGCTGAACAGTCAGTTGGAAAAGAGCCACCTTATCTTTGTGCTCCAAAAGAATTTTTAAAAGGAGAAGGAAACTCCTGTTGTGAATTATGGGAATGAGCATATTTCAAATACTGCTAATATAGTGATAAGAATTACCTTTTCTTCATGTCTGTAATACCCCAATCAGCAAGAACTCCTCCTCTCTCTCCAAGTCTCAATTTAACATGTTTTTTATTTACAGTGCTTTTTATTTATTTTATTTGCTATCCAGAGATATATATTAGCACATTTTTTCAAAACAGATAAACATTGCCAAAGTAATTACTAAACACATCTTTCACTGCATACCCAACCAGGGGCTCAGTTCTGAAAACTTGTGCTATTAATAAATGACAAACTGCAGTAAACTAATTGTATGTAAAGTCAACGGGTGCATGTTTAAGAATTTTAATTAGTGTTCCTTGATTGCTTTATATTCAATACGTAACATGCAGGTAACAGAGCCTTTATGATGATAAGCAGTTTAACTGGAAAGTCAAGATAAGAAAAAAATGTCTTTAAGTTACTGAATTTGTTCATGCTGGCCATGTGGTAACTTGAGCACATAGTCTCCCTCAGTTTTTTAAAATATGAAATGCTAATTCTACCTAAACCTTTGTTTCCTCACACTATAACAACTTCTTTATATGCCACTTGCTTCTCTCTCTTATATGTCTCAACACCACAGTTTAATTAGATCATGAACCTCAACCTGTCTTTAATCTTTGAGGGGGTCCATGCAAGTGAGAGGTGCCCCATGCTCCATGGCCAGAGTGAATATCCCATGAGCCAAGACAAGTCTGGGCTGCGCGCTGGCAGCAGTGTGCTTACCCTTTCAGCAAACTGTCTCGGAGGATGGCCATTGATTTCCTAGTTATTATGAACACGAAATTATTGAATGACAGATGATAGAGTGTTAGGTCCTACAAGTATTTTCCCAAATGGGTTATCTAGCTGGTGTTGCCATAGCAACAAGGCTGTTTGACAGTGCTTATGACAAAGAAGTCTTTGCTCAGAATTCAGCTACAAAACAGCTTCTTGCTTCCTACCTAATCCTCCCTGGTCCTATCCAGCATCTCAGTGCCTCCCTGGCCCACACCTCCAGCTGCCTGCTCCAACACCAACCAAGGTATGCCACTGCTGACAGTCATCACCCTCCAGGAGAGCATCCTGCCCGTGGAGGGGCATAAGGCTTTTGCCAAGATAATGTTGATCCCCATAAGATAAAGTAATAGGTCTGACAGTGCTGAATCCATGGGGAACACAAGTTCTGCATCAGGACACACAACTGAAAGCCTAGGAGCAACCACGCTCACAAATCAGCCATCACCTTGCACAGCTAGAGGTTAAATAATTTCTTGCCAACATGTCACTTCTGTTGCAGGGATACAGTGAACTTCTCCTTTATGTCTTTTTTTTTTTTTTTTTTTTTTAAATTGCAATAAATTAGTGTTTGGTACAGAATGGTTTCTTTATTCATGGGTAGCTTCACAGCCCCAAGCACGGTTACACTCACTCCCCCTTTCCCCAGAGTAGCACACATGCCCCAGCATCATGACATCCTCCTTTCCATGGAGAAATTCACAAACAATGCTCTCTAAGGAGCACAGAACCACAACTCCACATCAAACCAACACAGCAAGGATGTTGCAAGGGCTTAGATCAAACAAAAAGCAAAGCACAGAAAAGAGTTACACCTCTGGAATACCTACTTAGGCTTTTCTTTGAATTATAGTCCTTCTTCACCTTCAAGTCATGACTCTTGTTTTTTTTGTACGTCCTTTTTCTACTAGCAGGACACAGCCTGAATAACCTAAAATAAAACTTGGCTACCCACCTTCTCCAAGTGCCATCACTTTTGCTCACCTTTTCTAATCATTCTAGAAAACACCTCTCTTCCAAGATTCTGACTCCAAACGAAAGCTGCCTCAATCAAAAATAATTATATGTGAATCCAAAGTTTTGGGCAATAACAGGTTATTTCAGTTAAACTGACTCAGCCACATTTTAATTCACTGGTCAGTTTTCCAAAAAGATAATGACAGGAGAGGGAATTAGTGAAGGACAGGCCGAGAAGCTCTGGCTGGTTGCAGCGAGGTACTACAGAGGTGCAGCCAGGAAGGCTCATGTGCTTGAGTTTTGCTGCCCAGGTTGGTAACTGCTCTTCACTGTGCAGTTACCACATTTTTTTCACCCTGTGCAGGCTACAATGAATTTTGCTGTACTTTGTTCCCCTGACGAGTGGAGATGAGCAGCATCTCGGCTGCCATCGTTTGAGTTGCAATATGTGGGTGGGAAAAGGGTTATGAAATGTAACTGTATTTTCAACAGGCATCAATTTATCATGGATGAAGGTGGAAAAGTACACCTGGCAAAGCTGGAAGAAGGCTCCATTGTGAAAATATAAGTTAAAAATGTGCCCAAGTATTTCCTGACATCTTTACCAAGTGAGAGACCTTTCTTCCAATCTCCAATAAAATCTTTTCCAAAAGGTGTGTTTTATATCAAGATGGAAAAGCACACCAAATAAAACCTTTTAAAGCACACAGCATTAATGGGGTCAAGTAATAACCAGATCCACAGGAGAAATTGCAGACTAGGAATGGAGTGAGAAAATTGAGATAAGTTTCTGTGATGAAGCTTAAATGCTCCATTTGTGCCAAATATCTTGTTTCTGGCCAGAAATATTTTAGGTCTTAAAATATTTTTAAGTTCATTAAAAAAAAATATTCCTGGTACAGCCACATCTGCTCATAACAGCACTTTTATAGTACAGCTTCAATTAGAGTTGGCTCTTGATGAGCCTCATCTAGGCTGTGCTGCACGAAGCAATAAACAAGGCACTGGAAGCACATGGAGAGCTGCAGCTTCATGCCGCCACCAGCCCCCACTGTCATATTTCCTCTCCTCTCATCCCCTCCTTCTAGCATAAGCAAAGCTGTAAATGTTTTAGGGCTGTATGATGGTCCCTGAGAAAAACAGGGAGCATATGTAGTGTATTTTCACATGGAAAAAAAAATGGAGATCCTAATTTCTAAAGTGTGCCTTCTGTCCAAAGTATACCCTTGACGCTAACTCGGCTGTGATGCAAATCACTTTACACAGATTACTCAGCCATAGATGATACCAAGGTACCATCAGAAGGGTATTAGTCAACAATTTCTCATGAAGTCCAATTACATGTTTTCTGTATAATTCCCTGACTACTCACTAAAATTTTGCTGATATTAGCCTATCCAAAAAGCATTTCAGGGACCAGGAGCATAGATAATATCCATTACAAAACCATCCTGTGGTTTCTGTCAAATCTAAGTTAAATGCACAACAGGGACTGGAAAGCTGCTACAAAACTGCAGATTCAGGATATATACAAAACAAAGACACTATTTCAATACACTTTTCTTTTTAAATGGAGAGACATTCAAATATGTGAAGGCCGAGCTGAAAAGAACGTACCTAATGGCATAATACCCCACCACCTCTGAGCACCACTGTGACATAACTGTGAGGACCTGCCTGGCCCATAGACATAATTAGTGTCATCTGGTTTCTCTCAAATTTCTCACGCAAATACAAAATCAGTATCAAATACATGGAATTTTTAATTGGAAGAAAAGGTGGCAAGATTTTTGGCAAAATTGTCTCTCCTCCCAACCAGATTTTCGAAACGTGTCCCTTCTGAAGACATTTAAATGTCTAGATGGTTCAAGGCACAGGTAATGGCTACAAAACCCTTCACCTGCAGGTCACAGGATTGAATTCAACCCCAGTTGGTACTGACCAAACGTTATTACGATGAGGCAGCTGTTCAATGGTCTATCTGAAACAAGCTGGTAGTTTCATTCCAGTTCCTACTGGGCAGGTGTTTGCATCATTAAAATCACACCACTTCATTCAATAACCTTGTTGGCAGTGTCAGCAAAGAGACCAAGGACAGAGCAGATGTGGGAACTGAGTATATTCTCCTGAATGAGAATCAGAAGAGCTTTTGCTACTTTAGGATTGATGTACAGTGATGAGTAAGAGAGAAATATGAGCTATCACTGACTTCACTGAACTTGATCTAGACACAGGAGTTCCCCACCTTATCATAAGCCTTTCAGCCACTTATTTCTTAAAGATTTCAATTCTTCTTAAGAATTTCTTATTTCATATGAATTCTCATATCATGAAAAAATCTGAAAGACTTCAAGGTCGAAGCAAGACCCTATAAAGAACTGAAATACCAATATTTTGGCGGAGAGGACATTTGTTTTGGTTTTCATACTGTCTTTATACACTGCTTGCCAAAAGAAAGGACTCAAACTGTGGTTAAAGAAAAAAAAATTGGAAAAGAGCAAATACTGTGAAGCCTTGGTATAAGCATATTTCTTATTTGTGGAATCTCCAGGGAAACAGTCATTGCTTTATTGATTTATGTTACAAAAACTGTCTAAGAGAGCACAGCACTGAAACAAAACTTAATGTAATGAATCGACCTAACTACTAGCTTTAACCATAGTTAGTGCAAGCACCTCACAGTCAGTGTCCCAGAAAGCAGGGGATCAGCTCCAGTATTTTTAACTACAATTAAACAGAACTGTGTCAAGCTGCTCATCAGGGTATCCTGATGGAAAACCCTTCCAAATATTTATAGATTCTGTGACATTTGCCCTTTGGGTTCATGTAGCAGGGAGTATGCTGCTTCTTTCTTGATGAGCACTTCTGGGTCCAGCCATTCATGGGCCAAGGGAAGCATGAAGGATGTTACTGGAGCTGGCTGGATACACACCAATTATGCCCACTTGCAAAGTTTTTAGGAGAAAGGTTTTCAAGGATGTGAAAGAAATTAGTAATTTGATTATGCTCGGCCAAGTTAGTAAAGAAAAAATGTAGAGAACAGCTTTCAAAAGAGAGATTCAGTGTGTTTCTGAAGCTGTAAGTGGGAAAAAAATTACACTGCTATATTGGGAAAATGGGTGCTAAGGAATATCCCTTTGTCGTTTCACTGAAAGTTGCTTAAAGTGATCTTATTTGATGATGACACTGAAAAATGAATGAAGAAAGTGAAAGGCTACTTCCCTCAAACGCTTCCATTTTAAAATCCTGATTACAGTCTTAGTACAGTGCAATACTGTACAAACACACTTGTTTAAAGATAACACTAGTTAAGCTTGTTTTGCTATGGGCAATCCCAGCAAGCTTTAAAAACAAAAAGAATACATTCACTCATCAGGCAGATTTTTCCTATAACACAAATAGCAAATTCAATCTGCTGTTAAAAAAATTACTCCATTCTAAAAGCAATTAAGAAGGACATTTTCCCCCCAGCTTGACTTGTCAATCTTATTAGACCAAATTCTAATTAAGGGTGGAAAAGTGGCTATTTTATCTGCCAAATGAAAATAATTTAGTGCAAGTTAATGAGAACTGGCTTATAACTGATTAGTCATTTTGATTCTGGCTTGTTACAGTGGTAGAAATTACCTTCAAAAGATACAGTAGGATCAGCAGTCATTTTCATGCATTTGATAAACAGAACTTTCCTTTCTGACTAAATCAGGCATGAAAATATCCGAAAACAGGAACAAGATAGGTGCAACAGCTTACAGCTAGCTTGGAAAATACAAACTACTTTGAATAATAATAATATCTAAACTATTAAGACTTTGCAATCTTTTCTCCATATCACAGTTGCAACAAGTAGACTCTAACAAAGACCAAACACCACTTCGAGAGAGGGGAGACCAATCTCAAATTTTTACTCATGTGAGCAGCTTTCCCTCACCATGCTACAGTGCTGCACAAGAGCTTGACATGAAGACTTTGAAAATCAAGTTTATACCTGTCATCAGGTACATTTTTTGAAACTAAGCTTATTACAATGTGCAATGACAAACACTGCACAAGAATAACAAATCCTACTAGTCCTTCACCAGCAGGTAAGGAGCCACTCAGATGGTTTAGAAGCCACACCAGGGCAGTTTGCATTCAGTGCGCCAGGACACAGGAGACCACACAGCAAAAATACCTTTAAATATGTCACCTACATCCGTTATATTTCTCACATTCTGGATGGCTACACAGTTCTGTAGGTATTTGTATTTCTCAGTAACCATTTAAAAGCATTCGATACTTTTGTAACAGCTGATATGTTCTACTGCTGTGGCACCCCACCCGGCCTTGACACCCATACAGAAATTGAGTGATGAATTTCATTTTCAACATTTTGTGTAAAGATAAAAATAACGTCAAACAGAATCCTAAAGCCAGACCATTGGATGCCTGAAAACTCATCTCATTTTCTCATATGGACGCAGGTACCCAAATGATTAACTGGCTTCAGAAAAATAAATTTAAAACAATGAAGTCAAGATTGAACTGGTCATCTACCTCAAGAAAGCAGATTTATGACCGATTTCACTCACATGAAGCAGATGGGTCTTTTCACATACTTGGCCACCATTGCAACAAAACTATATAAAGTAGCTCTACTTTGACTGGAAAAGCCCCAAAGACAGCAGCATGGTTTATTGTGAACATCAACCACTAATGAGACATTACCTGGATGATATTCTTCACACTTAAATAATTTGATCTCGGTGTTGTGACTTTAAGTAAATGACCTCTAGAATCCAAAACTAAACCTGAAGAATAGAGGCATGAAAAAAGAAACTCCATTTGGATAGCAGAAAGCTAATCTTTGCAAGTTTAGACACTTAAAGGTTCAGAAACATACTCTAAGTTTCTTAAGTACCTCATCATTCCTCCTGAACTTTAAACATATTTCCCAGTGCCTAAATGACTTTGAAATCAGACCAGAACAATTAGTTGCTTAAAAAATACAACTCTAACTCAGTAAGCAACATTCCAATACTTCTTTAAACTGACAATTTATATTCTACCTGAAACAAATCAGTGTTCGTTCTTGTCCCCCTTTCTGCAATGATTTAAGGCAGCTGCTGTATTGATATTTATAATATTTAGACCTGACATTGAAAAACACACAGTCTGCACTTACTGACACACTGTGGCACATGTCACCTAATTTAAAGCAAGTCACATTGACAAAAGGAGTTTGTCGCTTTCTGCATTGTACATTTTTATATTCATCTACATTTCTCGCTTATGATGGAGCCTCAGTCATCAGTGAAAATTAATGAGGAGGTAAGAGAACCAGAAAAAATTCTGGATGTCTCCTGGAGCCTATTTACATGCAAGTTTCATAATGACTTAAAATATCTAGATCCTTACATAGGATTCCTTTAGGATTTGGGACTGTAGTTACATATAATGTTGTAACAAGCTTTTGTTGTTAGATATATGTCCACAAACACCATTATAAGATATTCATCATGTTAATCATATCCAGTTCACTGCAATCAGAGTGAGGAGCACAAGGCCGCTGTGGCACTCCACTGTCCCCCAGCGCAGAGTGCTAAGCAGGGGAGTGCCTCATGCCCTCCTACCTGTCAGAAACCTGCCACCCCATCTGCTCTAGTCCATTCACAGGCAAGAGAGAAATGAATTTTACCACCTCAGTCAGGACATTTCCTAAACACCAGCTTTCAATTTCAGTTGAGGAAACAGATATTTCTGGTTTAAAACTGCGCAGCAACTTCATTGCTCTTTAATTTTGCATAGTCCCCCTGAAGCACTTTGCTACTGAACAGCCTTTAATATGATTTGAAGCAGATACCACTCCAGGGCTTTCCCATCTTCATCACTTGTTTGTTTTGACCTTGACATTTATTCAATTAGAACTGATTTGCCAATCATGCACAACCATTCTTAAAGTCCATTTCCATACACCAGTGAATATGCCCATCCAGTTAGCAACGATCTCTCCACATGCCCAAAGTAAAAATGTATAAAACCAAGGAGCATATAAAATAGTCAAGGTCCCTGTCACAAGGCATCTGCTATTTTCTTTCCTATGATTGCTCTCAGTAAATGGAAATGAAGAGGAGCTATAAAACGTCTTTTGGCAAATAATCAGCTCCAACATGGCCTAACTCTGTCAGATTAATCAGTTCCTTGAAATTTGTTTCAGTGGAGGAATGTCTCAAGTTCGGGAAAGCAGGATTCATCCCCTGATTATCACGTCAGCTCCTCCTCAGCTGGAGAAGAGAGGAGAGCACACAGTCCCTATCGCATCTCTGTCACACGCTCAGCGCTGGGAGAGGAGGACTTGTTAAGATTGTCAAGTACCATTCACGAATTTATGCCTGTGGAGTTGTTACTCCTGGAAGAGAACCAAATAACTCATACTTTTTGAAAATTGCTTATGACAGCTTTTCAGTCTGCTTCAGGCTGGCTCTCAGTGATGATTTGTATTTTCATATACCACTCATACATTAAGAAATTTACACCTGTCAGGTCCTGACAGAGTGTCTCCATCTTCAACCTTTTCGGGGAAAATTCTTTGCTTGCAGACATTATCCAAATAAGTTTCTATCAGAAGTCTGGGTGACATAACAGGTGGAGGTATAAGAAATATGCAGCAGACAAGCAGAGAATTTTAATGAGAGACACGGACTTCCGCACTAGCATAAAAGGGATGGAAATTACAATACTGATCCCTGACACTTTAAACTGCACATGAAGCCCATCGGTAATTGTTAGAAGACATAAATGCTGGTTACAAAACTTCCTCTACTACCCAGGTTGACATCAGAATTTTTATTTCTATTTAAGGAATCATGCTTGGGGTCAAACAAAGCAGCTCACTGAACAAGAGTCCTTGTCAACAAGCAGGAGGATGGTCATTCCTGCTGGTATGCTTGTTGACAGCAAAACAAATGTTTGTTCCCCCCAGCCGCAGTGGCTGGAAGAGAGGTTGCAGCATGCAGGCAGACCCTTGGGCCCAGGAGTTCAGCCAAGCCCCGACCTGAAAGTCCTCCAGAAAGCTGACACTGGGAAAAACACTTACTACTCATCTTAAAAAGATTATACTTTTGAGAATCTTTCAAAAAAAATGAGCTTTGTGGCTCAGATTCAGTGCTACGTCAAGTCACACACAAGTATTTCAGTGAGAAGACAAGTTAGCAGTGTTGCCAGCTCAGACAACACATGCTCGCCATGTGGCCAGCAGCATCCTGGCACAGCGGCTCCTTCGACAGGCTCACATGTATCCGCAAATCCTTCCCTTCCCCTCCCTCTTTCTCCAATCCCCAGAGGTTTCACTTTGTGCCTGTGCTACAGTTACTTCATTTTCACAAGGGAGACCAAATTTACAGGAAGACATGTTGTTGGGAGGTCACATCATTGTTTATGTAAGAAAAGTAGCGCAGGATACCTGGACGGCACCATGCCTCCACACTGGGCATGCTGCATGTCAGAGGCTGACATAATTTGGGGCAGTAGCATGGGGAAGGGAAGCAAGCATCCCTCGGGGTTTGTTTCCAACCTCCTTTGAGTGCTGGCTGAATGAAGACCCAAGGCAGGATGACCAGAGAGGGCTCCCTGCTTCCCACGCCCTTTGGCAGCAGGGGGATGAAGAGGAGTTAGTGGCATTGGCAGTTTTGTTATGCTCCATTCAGCAGCAGGGAAAAGATAGAGCACCCATGCTGTTCCCCTGTCGCTCCCGCACCACTCTCTCACTCTACTGCAAAAGGATTCAGTGGGTAAAAGAAAAGGAAGAAGATACTGCAGCTGGCAAGGACCGCGGGGCAGCACCATGCCTCTCCTGGCTTCCTCCCTAGGAGAGCAAACATTTGTGTTCTCCCTAACGCCGTAAGGCAAGTTATTCCACACCCGTCCCCGCCATAACTAACCACAGTAGCACTGCTGGGCAGTAATACCTAATTACCATTGCTTTTACAGTTTAATAAATGGTTGGATTACCAATGCTAAAAAGACACAATTTGTCAACTGTAAATTAATGTTATTCAAATTAACTTTGGACCATAAAGAGGGCTTTTAATGTCACTCATCCATTCAACATTTACTGCCCCTATTTTGTAACTAATGTGCAAACTGCTGAATTATTGGATTTCTTCAATCTTTTAAAATTCTTTATTACTCCGTACCTTCTGTTGTACTTTAATGATCTATCATGCCCAGCTCTTCCAAATAAAGGGCTCTGTTAAAAAGAAAGCCTTGTTAACCACTCAACAGATTAATTTTCCTGCTTGTGCAACTCTTACTGCAAGCCTCTCTTCTCCTTTTGATTGCAGAAGAAACCAAATCTCTGATATATATATTAGCTCTTGAACCATTTTCTTTTGCTTAGGCAAGATGTGCTAGTTTCCAGCAAGTTTTAAAGGTAAAGGTAGCTATAACATAAATGCACATGCTACTGGAGTTAGAGGAGGCACTCACATACTTATTTGAAAGTTTCTGAAAAGGTCACTTCAGTCCTAAAGGCAGTCAAACCAATCCCATTAATGGCACAGTCAGCTGCTGTTGGCATTATCTCTTCCAAAAGGCCACTTTTAGGTTCAGGCTACTGAATGCAGACTTCAGCTTTATTTCATCCAGAAATGCTTAACAAATTTAAACTTTTTTTTGTGTGCAAAGATTTCCCAAGTTAATTGCCACATTTAGATAGTCTTTTTATGAAAACACTGCTTTACCTAACTGGGACTGTATTTCACCCCATGCAAAAGGAAGAATTTCAGGTTTCATTTTTCTCTGAAAAACCCCATAGAAGAGCAGTTGTCTCCTAAAGACATCAGTTGCCAAGTACTGATGTAAGGGGTGATACATATCTGAATACACACCCAAACAAATATGAAATTATATCATCCTGTATCAAGTGACTGTTTGCAATTAATTTAATTAAAAATTAACAAACATTTGTAAGTGGAGACAGACTTTCTATTCAAAGATACATCAGTCTGTCAGCCCTGGCACAGCTGATGAACACCTGCTCTAATTCTATATACAGCATAAAGCCTAATCATTTTGTCATTCTTGCTTATCTAGGGGAGCCTCATTGCAGGATTTGAGGACATGCTGACATAAAGGCTGGAAGGAAGAGAAGGAAATCATTTGCCTGTCCTGTTTGTGCTGGGCCAGAAGGAGCTGGACCCACACATATCTTCTCCACTTCTGACACTGGTGTGAAAAAACTCTGGAAAGTATTTTTATATTGGCCTGAACACCATGCAATGAAAAAACTAGACAAAGGCAAAAAGACATGAAAACAAAATAAACCAAGCAACAGAAGAAGTGTAAGTATCGTAGAATTTATCCACTTTTTTTAAAATGACATCTTTATTTGTATTGGGAAAAGGAATAAAACTCCCTGTTAATGTCATAAGTGGGCAGTACTACACCAGGGAAAATCCCAAACACCATGAAGACAAAAAAAACCCAAACCCACAAATATGCAAGGGAACAGAGTGCAATGAAAAATATGGGCAAAATACAGAATGAGAGTAAATGCAGCTATCATCAAATTAATTGTGGCTGAGAGAAAGAGCCAAATGAACAGAAGTGCGTGACATTCTTCTGACCCAGAAGTTAAAAATGAATTTTGAAAATGAAGTGGTGGTGAGAGCAGCTAATTGGGCACACTTGTTACACAGAAGTGCAAAAAGCCATGTTTGTCACTACTAGTCAATGACTGGTGCACATTCATGTCATAGCCACATTCACTTCTGTTTAATAAACAAGTATCTTTCTATTTCAAACACTGAAAACTTGCCTCTGATTTCTAAATACAGGAAATAAGCTTCCTTTCTCCTCCCAAAATATTAAAACCAAAACCCCTAGAACAGATACAGTGAAGTAGTTTGAGAGTGATCAGTTCACGTACACAGACTGCAATGCAGTCTGTAAGCCATCAGGGTGAAAGGCAAGATATAAATATAGCTTCTGTTTTTTGACTCAATCTACACAGACTTAGATCAACCAAGAGACTTAAAGTAGCTTTTTGTTTGGCTAGATCATGGAGTAAGATTACGGCAAGATCATGGAGTGGATCCTCCTGGAAACTATGCTAGGGCACAGGAGGTGCTTGTAACAGCCAACATACCTCCACTAAGGGCAAATAATTCCTGACAAATTTGGTGGCCTTCTACGATGGGATTACAGTGTTGGTGGATAAGGCAAGAGCAGCTCACGTCACCTAGATGGACTTCTCCAAAGCTTTGGACAATGTCCTCCACAACATCCTTGTCTCTAAATTGGAGAGATGTGGATTCACGGATGGACCACTTGTAAGCAAATGGCTGGATGGTCGCACTCAAAGAGTTGCAGTTAATGGCTTGATGCCCAAGTGAAAAGCAGTGATGAGTGGCATTCCTCAGCGGTCTCTACTGAGACCAGTGATGCTTGTCATCTTTGTTGGCAACATGGAGAGTGGGATCGAGCTCACCCTCAGCAAGTTGTCCAATGACACCAAGCTGTGTGGTGCAGTCAACACGCTGGAGAGAAGGGATGCCATCCACAGCGACCTTGACAGGCTTGAGAGGTGGGCCTGTGCAAACCTCATCAAGTTCAACAAGGCCAAGTGCAATATCCTGCACTTGGGTTGAGGCAATCCCAAGCACAAATACAGGCTGGGCGATGAGTGGATAGAGAACAGCCCTGCAGAGAAGGACTTGGGGGTATTACAGAATCACAGAATCATCTAGGTTGGAAAAGACCTGGAAGATCACCTAGTCCAACCATTAACCTAACACTGACAGTTCTCAACTTCACCATATCCATAAGCGCTATGTCAACCCAGCTCTTAAAGCACCTCCAGGAATGGGGACTCCACCACCTCCCTAAGCAGCCCATCTCAACACTTAACAACCCGTTCTGTGAAGAAATGCTTCCTAATATCCAGTCTAAACCTTCCCTGGTGCAACTTGAAGCCTTTCCTTCTTGTCCTATCGCTTGTTACTTGGTTAAAGAGACTTATCCCCAGTTCTCTGCAACCTCCTTTCAGGTAGCTGTAGAGGGCGATGAGGTCTCCCCTCAGCCTCCTCTTCTCCAAACTAAACAACCCCAGTTCCCTCAGCCGCTCCTCGTACGACATGTGCTCCAGACCCTTCACCAGCTTCGTTGCCCTTCTCTGGACACGCTCGAGTAATTCAATGTCCTTTTTGTAGTGAGGGGCCCAAAACTGAACACAGTAATCGAGGTGCGGCCTCACCAGGGCCGAGTACAGGGGTAAGATCACTTCCCTGTCCCTGCTGGCCACGCTATTTCTGACACAAGCCAGGATGCCATTGGCCTTCATGGCCACCTGGGCACACTGCTGGCTCCTGTGCAGATGGCTGTCAATCAACACCCCCAGGTCCCTCTCTGACTGGCAGCTCTCCAGCCACTCCTCCCCAAGCCTGTAGTGCTGCTGGGGGTTGTTGTGGCCGAGGTGCAGAACCCCGCATTTGGCCTTATTGAAATTCATCCAGTTGGCCTTAGCCCATCGCTCCAGCCTGTCCAGGTCTCTCTGCAGAGCCTCCCTACCCTCGAGCAGATCAACACTCCCACCCAACTTGGTGTCATCTGCAAACTTACTGAGGGTGCACTCAATCCTCTCATCCAGATCATCAATGAAGATGTTAAACAGGAGTGGCCCCAAAACCGAGCCCTGGAGGACACCACTCGTGACCGGCCGCCAACCGGATTTAACTCCATTCACCACAACTCTTTGGGCCCGGCCATCCAGCCAGTTTTTTACCCAGCAAAGTGAATTAGTGGATGGAAAACTGACTATGAGCCAGCAACGTGTGCTTGCAGTCCAGAAAGCTAACTGTATCTTGGGCTGCATCAAGAAAACTGTGGCCAGCAGCTCGGCAGAGGTGATTCTCCCCCTCTACTTTGCTCTTGTGAGACCCCACCTGGAGTACTGTGTCCAGATCTGGGGCCCCAACATAAGACAGACATGGACCTGCTTGAGTGGGCCCAGAGGAAGGCCACGAAGATGATCAGGGGGCTGGAGCACCTCCCTTATAGGAACAGGCTGAAGGAGTTGGGGTTGTTCAGCCTGGAGAACAGAAGGCTCCAGGGAGACCTTATAGCAGCCTTCCAGTACTTAAAGGGGGCCTACAGGAAAGATGGGGAGGGACTCCTTAGCAGGGAGCATAGTAATAAGATGAGGGGTAATGGTTTTAAACTGAAAGAAGGTAGATTTAGATTAGATAGAAGGAAGAAATTTTTTATGGTGAGGGTGGTGAGACACTGGAACAGGTTGCCCAGAGAAATTGCGGATGCCCCGTCCCTAGAAGCGTTCAAGGCCAGGTTGGACGGGGCTTTGAGCAACCTGGTCTTGTGGAAGGTTTCCCTGCCCATGGCAGGCAGGTTAGAACTAGATGATCTTTAAGGTCCCTTCCAACCCAAACCATTCAATGATTCTGATTCTATGACTAAATCCTCATGACCTCCATTCAAGTATATCCACTACTTGTTACTTATGCGCTCAACTACTTCATTACATCACGTCTGGAATGATACTGTTAAATCCACAAACATTAACAGTTTTTTCCTGTTACTTTTTTTTTTTTTCCAATTTATATTTCATGGTCCTTCTTAAGCTTTTGGTAGCTTAAAAAAAATTAAGGCAGGCAGTTTAGCAGTATCTGATCATCTCTGTTATTATTCCTGCTGTTTCAATACAATTCATTCCATCAACCAATACATAGTAGCTGAAAATTATCTCAGCACAAAAAAGCCACTGCTAAAAGGGGAAATGAATAATAATTTATTTCAGCATAGTATCATTAATTGCCATAAACTAATTCAGAATGCTGGGGTTTGTTTTTTGGTTTTTTTTTTAACCAGCCCACCAGACAACTGAAGTAGTTTTGAATCGAATATTGACCCAATGCCAAAAATCATGAACAACATCTTTCATTAGTGAGCTTATTAGGTGACTCACTGGAATAGAAGAGCAATCCAAATCATTGTTATAAGCATTCCAATTTAAACCTATTTCTCTGATGGAAAGCAACTTGTTTTCTACCGAAGTCACAAAGGCTCTTCAGGCTGCAGAGGAGGTGCAAGAGAGTCTGGTGTTCCCTCCTTAGAAGCAGCCACGTGCCCTAGTGACTGCTTGGTCTCCGGTGCAACCCAAGTAAAGCATCTTGCACTCACACTTTTGCTCTCTCCATTTCCGCACCGAACTACCTTTGACCAACAGGCTATACCAGAGCCTTACAACTGGATGCTTGAAATCAAGAGATGCTGGCCTGGTATTAGGCTCTACAGTGCCTGCAAGAGGCAAACCACAAATGACAGACACATTCCTCAAAAACACAGCGTGCAGAAGGAGAGCCCTCCAGCAAGACCGGGAGTCGGTGCTAGTGTTGCAGCGGGGAGCTTCCCCCATAGCCACCATGATGCCCACAGCCTCCAAGTGAGCCTGGCTCTGAGAGACACCGTACTCCCCTGCCCAGGCTTCCTTGCAAAGAAATGCCTTCCAGCAGCAGAAAGAAAAGTAGCTCCATGCTAAGTTCCTGTTAAATGTGACGCACTAGGCATCAGCATCACGAGGTGACTGTTATACCACAGCTTGAAGTATGCTTGTTAGTAAACCATCAGTATGCTACTTCGCACATAAGTGGCTGCTTTCTCATTAATGTGCTGCTGTGGTGCTACACTAACAGAAGGCAGGGGAGAATCTGACAGTCCAGGTGCAACATGCGTGAAATACGTGTACTCACAATGGATAATCTACAAAATAAGGGAGGTATCTGTGCGGTCAATTCATGTGTTGAAAATGAAAAGTCTGATTCACTGCTTTGTAACTCCAGTGCTGTGCCAGTAAGACCTACTGGGAAGTTCTCCTAGACCACACTGTCTAAACTCCACTGCAATACCGCAGCTCCACAGGTTACAAAATTAAATGGACAATTTTGGTGAAAGATGAAGAAATAAGGGCACAATGATGACATATCTGCTTCCACCTTTTGTGATATTTTCATCTTTTGAGTAAAATTGTCTGACACAAGTCAAGTCAAAGTTGGATGAAATGTATAAAAACCCAGGAAAGGGAAGAGAGAAAATACTACAATATGGCAGGGAAACCAGTACAGGACTACCAGTACTATTTCAGGTTTAAGTCTTTAAAGGCACATAAATGCACAACTCAGGACATTCCACATTTATCCATGTCTAATAGCTTCAGTGTCCATCATCCTCCTCAGGTCAAAAACGCCCAGGGAATTCTTCACCTTTTTGCCTGCAGGATTGGTTGCAGCATTTTGTCTGTTCTTCAAGATTTCCTCAGATAGATTCGTAGCAGAACTTGCTCCCTGACAGACATAAAAGTCTTTTCATTGAACGTGACACAGATTTTACCAGGAAAAAGGAACTGCCTCTGCTTTGTTAGACCTGGACATTCATTTGAGGGGTACACAGCCCATTTTTCTTGCCTGTGTCAAGAAGCTAAAAAAAATGATAACTAATTATATCATCCTCAGCAAAAAGACCGCAAGCAGCTGGAACAATTCTTGAGATCCTCCCTCTGTGCCCTTGACACCAAACAGGACTAACATGGATCAGCCTTTATTCCCTTCACTGAATGTCATGCCATTGACACTGAACTGTCACACAGTTTTAACAAATGGAAAAGCAGGAGGATATATAGCAAAGGCCTTTAAATCCCCAGAGTACTTCAACTACCCATTTACCAGAGGAGAATAGGAAGTTCTTCCTGCTGAGAGCAAGGACATCAGTTCCTGAGGAACAGATGCCCTCAGTGACAGAAACCTCTGCTCTCATGGCTGGGTAGACAACCTTCCCAATGTTAGCCTCTGTTCGCCACTGGATCAGCAGCCAGGCAAACATGATACCTTCGCCCCTCCTCATAACTTCTCAGAAAAGCAACAGAGAGGAGTATACAAACCTGGGAATAACACAAAAATTGCTCTAATTTGGGGATATCAGCCTTGCTCAATAGAACAGTGCTCAACAGGCACAGTTACTGGGGAAGGACAAATGATTTGGGGTATAATACAAGACTTTCTCCTCCCAGGGTAGCCAAGTATTTGGAAAGCAAAATATTAGACCCTCTAGGGTTGAAGAAAGTGAGGAAGGAGAAAATAATAACATTCTCCCTTTCTCCCAGGAATCACGGTGGGGCTAACTGTCCCAAGTCCGCTAAAGTATACAAAATCTTTAGCTATGCAGAGGAGTCCACAAAGGAAAACTTAATAGAAACTCCTGCACCTGTCATTCCTTAAAAGGGAAACAAACTATTTTGTTATTTTCTTTCTTAGGAAGCTTTTTCACTGCTCCAGTCATTAGAAACTATTTCTCTGGCTAGCACATGCCTAATATATTTTACAAGCCTCAGGAAAATACAGATGCCTTTTTCTTCACAAGATGAGTTATATCTACTATGTTTTCAGCTCTCTTCCTCGTGCAGAGTGCCACACAAAGGGGTTTTACAATCAGGTATGGTCAGGAGAAAATACAGTGTAAAAAAATACAAGCGGGTAATAGTTTTCCCCTCAGAGTTTTAAGTATAGTGTAAAAAAATGCCATGAATTTAAAGGTAATAAAGCAATCATGATCAAAATGCCTGTGTCTTTAGCTCATACTTTTTCTTTATATTTTGCTCTGATTAAAATGATAATCCTATATTTGAGGCTGATCCTGTTTAATATCAAACGAATCAATCTTCTATTCTTTCCATCTAAAATGAACTTGGTAATTATTAATAGGAGATTCAAAACAAACAGCAAGACGTCATTTGTCATTTCTCTTTTCAGCATCAAACAAGTGACTGGCAACTGAAAAAATGGATTATACAGAGTGCTGGCACCGGCTTCATTTACACTTCTGGCCTTTACACAATGGTTTTCCGATTACAGAATCATGGACTACATAAAAAAATTTGCCAAGGACTTCTGAAATTCTTCCTCCAAAGCTACTTGCCACTTTTCTTTCTAATATATTTTTAATTAAATAAACGAGGTTCTTAATACAATTTAAAATTATGTATCATATCTTTTTGCTAAGAAAGCTACAAAGCACATGCATAAAAGTTACCAATAAGCATTTTACCCTAGCAAAATAAAGACATACTATCTACATTAAGCTAACTACTGACAGCAGACATTTTCGCGACAACATTTTCAAATAGATTTTTTTTCCCTGTGGCAAGTTTCTGTAGTCACAGAATCTTTATTTCACCAGACTAATACTTAAGCTCCTATCTTTCTTTGTCTGCTATTTCTGCTCTGTCAAACCTAGTAATACCCATTTTATTACTAAAATCTTATAAAAAGAAACAGGTTACCCAAAAAGGAAACATTATGGTCTATCCCATTAAACACAGTAAAACTTTAAATCTCACATAAAAATAGGTCATCCAATTACATGGTAAAAGGGACATTTTTTCATTGTCCAGTACACAATATATTTACAGGAAAATTACCAGAAACCCCTCAGCTGTATCAGATCTGAACCTTATATTTAGATGCAGTCATATATTACTGCTGATAATGTGATGTCAGTGAATAGATTGGAATTTTTCACTGTCCTTTATCAAGATAAATTGTTCTGTCAATAGCAAATGGCTGGCAAGTATTAACACTCTGCACACTATATGACTTTTCATTCCAAGCAAAAATTGTATTTAATGCTTTTGCACAAAATCTATGGCCATGACTACCCCTATTACCTATTTAACTACCTTTTAAAAGGAGGATTTATTTCTGCAAATTAGGATCTGGGTAACAAGACGGTATCATGCATCATAAACTTTAAGTCAATACAAGACAGGACGCTTGCAGTTCGAATGGGGAAATACCTTTCTCTCATCACTTGGTCATCCAATATCATTACCAAGCTGTGGTGGGAGCAGCTGCTCAGAGCAGAACTTTATCTTGGCGTTCTTCCACCTACACCACCACCGCGTCCCACAGTAGCAATTTGCTCATTGGCCTATTACTTTCAATAGGTATTCCAGTAATTGGCTATTTCACACTTGTAAGGCTTAAACTGGCAGAGTGCAAAGGGCAGGCAACCAGCCCGTCAGGGTCCTGCAAGCCGGTCGTCCATCAATTATCATCAGCTTTTACAAGAATGAGCAAATGCTCTGAAACATTGTAGGCTTGGATCAGCTTTTCTATGAGTGTAATTTATTCCCAAACCACGTTAAGTTCCTATCTGAAGAACAAGAAGGTTGCTATGGAGCGAGTAACATGTTTGTTGGTTGGCACATGCTGCAGCAGGAGGTGGCGGGGGGACGTTATTGATTATCTGGAGGATTGTATCTTCTGCTGGGTTCTGTGGCCACCTGCTGTCCTACACCCGCTCCCTTTGCCAAGAAATACTCAAAGCAGACAGTTTGTTTTATAAATGATCACTTCAAAGAAAAAAAGGTCCTGCCTACAGCAGCCTGGAAAGCTTGGGCACAGCTAACCCACTGGTATTTGAGGCAAATTGTTCTACATCTGCATTTAGGCTAGAGAGAAACACATCTGGAAGAAAACCTGGGTTAAAGTATTCAGATAGGTTAGAAAGTTACAGAATCACAGAATCACAGAATCATCTAGGTTGGAAAAGACCTGGAAGATCACCTAGTCCAACCATTAACCTAACACTGACAGTTCTCAACTACACCATATCCATAAGCGCTATGTCAACCCAGCTCTTAAAGCACCTCCAGGAATGGGGACTCCACCACCTCCCTAAGCAGCCCATCTCAACACTTAACAACCCGTTCTGTGAAGAAATGCTTCCTAATATCCAGTCTAAACCTTCTGTGGCACAACTTGAAGCCTTTCCTTCTTGTCCTATCGCTTGTTACTTGGTTAAAGAGACTTATCCCCAGTTCTCTGCAACCTCCTTTCAGGTAGCTGTAGAGGGCGATGAGGTCTCCCCTCAGCCTCCTCTTCTCCAAACTAAACAACCCCAGTTCCCTCAGCCGCTCCTCGTACGACATGTGCTCCAGACCCTTCACCAGCTTCGTTGCCCTTCTCTGGACACGCTCGAGTAATTCAATGTCCTTTTTGTAGTGAGGGGCCCAAAACTGAACACAGTAATCGAGGTGCGGCCTCACCAGGGCCGAGTACAGGGGTAAGATCACTTCCCTGTCCCTGCTGGCCACGCTATTTCTGACACAAGCCAGGATGCCATTGGCCTTCATGGCCACCTGGGCACACTGCTGGCTCCTGTGCAGATGGCTGTCAATCAACACCCCCAGGTCCCTCTCTGACTGGCAACTCTCCAGCCACTCCTCCCCAAGCCTGTAGCACTGCTGGGGGTTGTTGTGGCCAAAGTGCAGCACCTGGCATTTGGCCTTATTGAAACTCATCCAGTTGGCCTTAGCCCATCGCTCCAGCCTGTCCAGATCTCTCTGCGGAGCCTCCCTACCCTCGAGCAGATCAACACTCCCACCCAACTTGGTGTCATCTGCAAACTTACTGAGGGTGCACTCGATCCCCTCGTTGAGATCATCAATAAAGATGTTAAACAGGAGTGGCCCCAAAACCGAGCCCTAGGGGACACCACTCGTGACCGGCTGCCCACTGGCTTTAACTCCATTCACCACAACTCTTTGGGCCCGGCCATCCAGCCAGCTTTTTACCCAGTGAAGCGTGTGCCCATCCAAGCCTCGAGCAGCCAGTTTTGCCAGGAGAATGCTGTGGGAAACAGTGACAAAGGCCTTACTGAAGTCAAGGTAGACAACATCCACAGCCTTTCCCTCATCCAATAAGCAGGTCGCCCTGTCGTAGAAAGAGATCAGGTTTATCAAGCAGGACCTGCCTTTCATAAACCCATGCTGACTGGGCCTGATCATCTGGTTGTCCTGCATCTGTTGCATGATGGCACTCAGGATGAGCTGCTCCATCAGCTTCCCGGGCACCGAAATCAAGCTGACAGGCCTGTAATTTCCTGGGTCATCCTTCTGACCCGTCTTATAGATGGGTGTCGCATTGGGCAATTTCCAATCTGTCCGGATCTCCCCGGTCAGCCAGGACTGCTGGTAAATGATGGAAAGCGGCTTGGCGAGCACCCCAGCCAGCTCCTTCAGCACCCTCGGGTGTATCCCATCCGGTCCCATAGACTTGTGTATGTCTATGTGATGCAGTAGGCCACTGACTATCTCCTCCTGGATTGTGGGGGGGTCGTTCTCCCAGTCTCTGTTTTCTGGCTGAAGAGGTTGGATTCCCTCAGTACAACTAGTCTTGTTATTAAAGACTGAGGCAAAGAAGGCATTAAGCACCTCAGCCTTTTCCTCATCGCTCGTTGCCATGTTTCCTCCTGCATCTAGCAGGGCATGGAGGCTCTCCCTGGTCTTTCTTTTGCTGTTGACATACTTATAGAAACATTTCTTGTTGTCCTTGATTGCTGAAGCCAGATTAATTTCCAGCTGGGCTTTAGACCTCCTGATTTCTGCCCTGCATAGCCTCACAGCATCTTTGTAATCATTATGATCAATTGTTATAGTGATTGTAACACTAATCACTTTTCTGCTTTAACCCAACAGTTTGGGAGGTTCCATTTGCAACAAAATCAGATCTGAGCTCTCATGTTTCCTGCAGCATTTTATTCTGCATTGTTCCATTGCAGGCTTTTTTGTTATCACTATTTAAAAAGCAAAAAGGCATACAATATTTTTGCCAATCTTATTTCCTATTCATTAGATGTCCCAGTTCTAGGTGGCTAGGGCTTATCATCTACCAGTTTCTCGTTCAAACAATCTGGACAACTCCTTCCCAAAGACCAATCTGATCTGTTGAATGGCTAATTGACAGAGTGGTCTCTTGTCTAGCAACTAACTGCCTTGGTCAAAGTAAACAAACCACAGATTTTAAAAAATAAACAGCCTCATTTATTGTATGTGCTAATAAAATCCCAAGTACTTAAAAAATATGAGAAAAAAATCACATACATGTTAAGAGTAAAGTGATTTAGAAAGCTGCTATGGATGTTCAAAAATCAATTCCAAACTTTGAGAGGACATGACTAAGCCTCTTAATAAATCCACCTCCAAATGGCTCTAAGAGTTACACACCCTCACTAGTTGAATAAATGAAGTGACACTGAAGCATATCTAATTGTAATACATCACAAGATAATCTGTCAAGCCCCAAGTGTTCAGGTCCTGTCACCCTTCTACATCCATTATTTATACACAACCTTCATTGTGAGTGAAAACCCTATGAAGTATAGCTTGGCATCCAAATACAGCTCTTTTAGTCACTCAGCAGATACAGTCAGGAATCAAACCTGTACAAACTCTCCAAAATAGCTGTTATTCTGCTGAAGAGTGAGTTCAGAAAGGAACAAGCATGCGGAAGCCACTACCATTTCCAGTTTTGCTTAATGGACTGAAGAGCTACCCACCCCGTGTCTTTGCAGTGGATGCTGTGGTATGCTCTGCTGCCAAAGCTTGCTTTATATCCATTTCAGGATGCTATCTGGGGCCCCTCTAGCCTTTATTTCTTTATCCTATTTTAGACAGGAAAGCTTGCCTAGAAACACATCTCAGTGCTCTTAACAGCATCTGCTGTGGTAATAGGCAAGCAAACTAATGGAGCACTGCAATATTTTTTACTCCAAACTTGCCAAAGATGTGTGAAGGGCAAACAGTTGGACATATTTACATACATTCATGATCCAGAAAGTCTCAGTTCAGCAGCTGCTGCAGCAAAGGCAATCCTTCCCTGTTAGCCTGCTCAGCGAGCACAGCTCTGCTTTGCATCCTGCTGAGAGTGATGGGCGGTTTGCAGGGTTTTGCCTCTGGAGTGATAGCTGGGCTGGGGATTTTTCGCTGACTCTCATTTCAGTAACTGAAGTAACAAGTTCTTAATCACCACTTTACTGTAGAAGAAACAGTGTTCCTCTCCTTGTTCCTCATCTTCCCCCAAGACACACATAAACACTTTTTAAAATGCAAGAATAAAGATGCACATTTCACGGTACTTCAGCAGTTCAGCCAGGACCTTCGCTTAACTCATGAGTCTGCGATAAGAACCCCAATCTGCTTCAGGCATGCAGTACTAGAAAATTAAAGGTCCTGTAAATTACATGGCTATATTCCTCCCACTGCCCAATTAAAGACTTTATTATTTGTCAATAAAGTACCAAATAAAAAAGGTATCCTCCAGATAAGGCAGCTGTTGCCATTTGGATCTGGTGAGACTTTATTTATGTTCCGTAAGTTTGCAGCATGAAAGTTGCTGATAGGCCATATGCATTACTACCAGATGCCCTATGGAAACTGCTTGTGTCCCCAGGTCCAAGTCCTCAATAGCACATCTTTTCCAGTAGGCAAGCAGTCTACTCACATGCGGCATGATTCATGTTATCACTTACTGCCTTTGTAGCTCTGAAACAGGAGACACTGCCTCTCCGTTAACACACATCCTCCAGCAGACACAGACCCTCATCCTGAGCTGGTACCTACTCTGGCCGTCTCTCGGTATGATGGCTGGTATGTCCAGGGGTGGCCAGAGATATCAGCAATATTTTTTCCTTGTATACTCAAAAGGAAACAGGACCAGGCCCCTGAGCAACACCTTCATCCTGCTGAGAGTTGCTATCACTCAGTCCTAGGTTAAGAAGGTTGGCTGCTGTTGTCTCTGATGCCCATATTCCCTCCGGACTGACCAGAAGTAACTCTGTGCAGAGCTGAAGCCTCTCTCTTCTTCCTCATCACCCATTTGCATTGACTTAATTAAAACATGATTTCTTTTTTTTTTAATGTAAAGAACAATGGCCCATAGGCTTTTACTACGGCTGTATGTTTTCATCCCCAGGAAATGGTAACAGCCCTCAGGAAGCGAGTCATTAAGACATCAACACAGCACTGCCATGGCTTAATGTGTGTGATTGTCTCCCCTTCCCCAGCTTTTTTAATTTCAGGCACTTCCTACTTCTTATTTGGGCTTCTGAGTGATATGTGTGCAATTAGTGAAAAAAGACATTTACACCTACAAGGCACTCTTCAGACATCAAAAAACTCAAGCTATGCAACTGTGCTTGCTGTTTCTTGTAATTACAACATTAATTTCTTACTTTCGGGGAAAAATAAAATTCCTGTATTTCACAGATGATAGCAGAGCTAAAAATTAATTTAAGATGATAATGCTACATGAAAATAAATACCTCTTCTGATTGAATTTCAAGGACTCTTCTGTTTAACTAGCTTCAAGAGTCCTTTTTTTGATCATAATAAAATTATTTGCCATATGGTTCAGATGCTTGTGATCCTCTCTCAATGAGAGGATTATGCATGAGATATAATGCCTACTGTAGCTGCAGCCAAGCACACAGCTGGCTCTGATAATGCCAACAAATGGCTTCATCTATCTCAATGTCACGTAGGAGCTGGTGCGATGTGAATCAGCCCAGAGTACAATTAAAATCTACATCATCTGTGAGAAAGGTGATGGAGGTTCTGACATCAGAGCTGTGCCAGATTCATCCTCTTTCCATTTTAACAGAAGAAACATGTTGCCCCTTTCACCCTGTCACACTAATGATGTGCTTTGCACATCCCTTCCTGTGCACATTAAAGGTAGTAAATCAGGGAGACTCCTATTTAAAAGCTTCACCTTTATCTGACATTCAGTAACGAGAACAATTTCTAAATTTAAGTTAAGTGTATTCCTTGTTCCCCCTCTGTGATGAGATAATGCCATTTGAAGTCTGTGAGTGAAATATGTGTAGAGGAGTTTATGATCCATATGGCCCCAAACTGTGACAGTATGCAAGAATTTCCTTGTTTTAGTTCCACAATATTCAGTCACACTAATAAAACCAGGCTTGCACATCCATTTCTTCCACCAAACCAAGTTTTATTGCAAAAAATGGCCATAATTCACAACAAACAAGCTAGATATCAAGGCACTGATGAACCTCCTCTTTTAAGGTTTTAAAGCTAGTGGGGGACTTGTGCAATGATTTTGTTTTATTGTTATATTCATTAAAGGGAAAACCCACAAATATGTTTTATTAGCATTTTCAACAACTTAACGTAAATATAAGACATAATTACTTATGCCTGGCTCTCAAATTTTATTACGAGCCAGGGTTCTATTAAAATATTTTAAACCTTTGGATGTCAGAAATGTAAAAGCTTGTCTGGTGGAACATGGCAAGATACTAGCTAATGCTGTTTTCTCCTTTCTATCAATTTAGCTGCATCAGTTTGTGTGGCACATTGCAAATGGTATTGCTAATCAATGCAATGTAGGCACTGGAAAATGAAGATATGCAGTTTCACACTCACTCATGATCTCTACTGGGTTTGAGATGTAATCAAAGTCTATTTAAAAATCTTTAATCACACAATATACATGCAGACCATTTTCAACTATCTCCTGGTTAGGACTTAAGTCAAAGTCCCAGTGCATGCCCCTTAATTACACTGATAAATGTATTTTTAAACGCTCATGTTTTGTACTAAATAAGACAAAACACCACATTTGACTTTCCACTGTGTTACTCCAGCTTAATGTCATTTGTTATAATGGTGTTACACTATCATAAAACTGATGATATGCAAGTATTAAAGTATTATGTTATGCACCAACATCAAAAATCTAAATCCAGGAACATAACATTGAGCCTCTCTCCATATGAAAACTAGCACCTGGTTGCTTTCTGTTAAGCAGTCAATGATAATAGAAGGCTTTGCCTACATGCCACCCTGCACATCTGTAACAATATTGCTTTATTAAGTTGATTTAGACAAAATGACAGCAACATCCTCTTCGACAAGAGCTTGCATGGTACAAGCTTTGGAGAAACATCCAGGTGACATAAAAATCTACTGTTTATATAGCAAAAGTTACAAAACTTGAATTATAAAGAACTAAATTAACTCAGAGTTTCTCAGGAATACATATGAAAACAGATGTCTTTAAACTTAGCAATGCAAACCTTGCAGTTCATGTAAAATGTCATTGCTCCCAGGGCAAAAAAACCCAAGAAAATCCAAGCAAAATTTTTACTGCACTTGCTATGTCTGCCTGTATCTAAAGTTATTGAGCCACAGGTAAATGAAACAAAAAGCTTCATGCCTCATTGAACGTTTGTTCTCTCAGCCTTTACTCGTTTTTTTTCCCTCCTCAAATAATAACAGCTGGTAACCTCATAACAATGCACTCATTCATAATACAGGTATGGGCTCTTCACGACTCATATCAAAGAAACTCTGCCTTTGAAGATAAGACACCTGCAATTATATCCAAGTTCAGCTTCCCTCCTTTACCCGAGTAGATAAACAGACAGTAGCCTATGTCCAAGTTTGAAAATTAATTGCAAAAGCCCATAAACGCAGACAAATTGTCATTTTTCATGCAACTTTCATTAGCTCTGAAATAAATAAGTCAAACCACAGAAAAGGTAAAAAAAGTAAATCAAGAATTCCTAATACGAGTAAAGGTGACATATATCCTCCAAAATGCAAAAACCTCCTCCCATGACATAAAAATGCCATTGGAAACTGTTCACACACTTCCTCTACATTCCCAAACTCAGCTTGAGAGAGTGATCTACACACTTATATATACATCTCTGGAGAGTTCCCACAAATCCAGGAGTTTAACAAAACCTTACATTTACAGAAATTTAAAATCCTGATATCTTGAAAAAAAATATTCAGGTAATGTATATCAAGAGACAGACACTCTTAAAATAACAGAAATAACAGTTTTAGAAAACTGAATCTGTAAGCTTTCTACAGCAGCAGAAAATCATGTTGGCTAAATGCGGTGTTCTAAAGAAGACACCAAAGTTATAATTCAAATAGAAGTCCAACAGAGACACAGAAAGACAGACCACCATTTTCCCATATTAAAAATGTGAGGATTAAAAGGCCATTGATTTAATGACTCAACTAGTTTATAAAATTGATAAAAGATTAATTTGAAATTACACTTCACAATTTCCAGAAGCAAGACTTCAAAAATTTCCTTGTCTCTGGTAAAGTGGAAGTTCTTGATGGTGTGTGACTTGGCCTAAGCCATTAATATATTTTTAGTACATGATACTTAATAGTACCCCATCATGATATGATAATACTTCAAAGAAAATTAAGACAGAACTAATCTCAGCATTAGCTACAGGAAGAGAAAGAAAGAAATTAAGAAAAAAAGGAAATGAGATTGACTAAAGGAATAACCGTTATGGTAATTCCAGCCTTTAAGACTTGTGTGTGCTTTTACCTCGTCGATGTGCACAACAAAACTGAATTCTGCAAGCTATCACATATACTGCCAGACCCCTGAATTTCCTGAATTTGAGTAACCAGGCTCAGGAAAATCCACATAAAAGAAGTTTGCTTCCATACTGAAAAAAAAATAGCAATGATAACTTTGTTAAATCCTCCCATCCCCAACACATACACATACAAAAGAACAAAACCTAGCTTTAATTCTTGAATTATTTGGTGAAAACATAAGAAATTAGAGTGAAAATGTATAAAGATGCACAAACAAACCAGTATCAGATGTGAAATAGTAAAAAACCTGTTCTTTATAAAACAGACTGTAAATACTGACTCAATGAGGACTTTGTAGAGCCCTGTATGGGGTTTGTGTGGCCAGGTTTTGGTAGCAGGGAGGCTACAGGAGTGGCTTCTGTGAGAAGCTGCTAGATGCTTCTGCTATGTCTGACAGAGCCAATGCCAGCTGGCCCCAAAATGTACCCGCTGCTGGCCAAGGCTGAGCCCACCGGTGATGGGCAAGGCCGAGCCCACCAGTGATGGTGGTAGCACCTCTGGGATAACATATTTAAGAAGGGGAAAAAAAACCCTGCACAACAGCAACTGCAGCTGGAGAGAGGAGCAAGAGTATGTGAGGAAAACAACTGTGCAAACACCCAGGTCAGTGAAGAAGGAGGGGGAGTTGGTGCTCCAGGCACCAGAGCAGAGATTCCCCTGCAGCCCGTGGTGCAGCCCATGGTGAGGCAGCTGTGCCCTGCAGCCCATGGAGGCCCACGGTGGAGCAGATCTCCACCTGCAGCCCATGGAGGACCCCACGCCAGAGCAGGTGGATGCCTGAAGGAGGCTGTGACCCCGTGGGAAGCCCACGCTGGAGCAGGCTCCTGGCAGGACCTGTGGCCCCGTGGAGAGAGGAGCCCACGCTGGAGCATGTTTGCTGACAGGACTTGTGACCCGGTGGGGGACCCACGCTGGGGCAGTCTGTGCCTGAAGGACTGCACCCTGTGGGAGCGACCTATGCTGGAACAGTTCGTGAAGAACCACAGCCCGTAGGAAGGACTCATGCTGGAGAAGTTCGTGGAGGACTGTCTCCTGGGGGAGGGATCCCACGCTGTAGCAGGGGAAGACTGTGAAGGGTCCTCCCCCCGAGGAGGAAGGAGCAGCAGAGACAAGGTGTGATGAACTGACCACAACCCCCATACCCCTGCGCTGCTCAAGGAGAGGAGGTAGAGATATCAGGAGTGAATTTAAGACCAGGAAGAAGGGAGGGGTGGGGGGAAGGTGTTTTTAAGATTTGGTATAATTTCTCATTATCCTACTCTGATTTGATTGGTAATAAATTAAACTTATTTCCACAAGTTGAGTCTGTTTTGCCTGTGACATGACAGTAGCTGGTAAGTGATCTCTCCCTGTCCTTATCTCAACCCACAGGCTTTTGATTATATTTTCTCTTCTCTGTTCAGCTGAGGAGGTGAGTGATAGAGTGGCTTTGGTGAACACCTGCAGTCCAGTCAGGGTCAATCCACCACAAGTCCAAGTTCAGAATGTGGTGAAGTATCTTCAAGTCATGATAAACTAGACCACTAGTGAAGCACTGAGTCTGGAGAGGAGAAAAAAGGAGAATCACAAAAAGCTATCTAACATATGATGTTCTTTTCATTTTTCTCATACTTGGCAAATCTCTCCACCTGTGATGTCCTTTAAACTTACTGTTCTAAGTAATTTCAAAGCAACAAATTATATGGTGACTGCTACTTATGTTAGCATGCTGAGTAGTCCCGTTCAGTTTCCAGTTAACTCACTTTCAGACATCCAAAATGTGTTGCAAAGACAGCAGCAAGAGCTACTACACAAGCAAACTTTTACCCATTGAGTAAAATGTGGTATTTTAGGATTTTTTGTTGTTTAAGATCAGAATACAATTTTCTTTAGGATGTGAAATATTTCTTCACATTTATTTACATAAAAATACCTACAGGTCTGGGTCCCTAAAAGGTGCAAGAGATTGTGATAGAAGAATGGGTATATGTGTTTTGGTTATTGCTCATCTCCAAACATATTGCTCTCTGTTTTAAAATTCATATTAGAATCTCAAAGAGCATGAGAAAAGAGAAAGAAGGTGGGAAAAAGGAAGTTTATTTTTAAGCTAGCTCCATTACACCTTCGAGCTTTCGTATCTTCTGTTCACCTTCTATTTCCATTTTTCATTTTCCTAGAACCAGCTGTCTATTCATAAAGCTAGAAAGATATTGCTTAATATAGTATCAGTATTCCTGGTACAGCACCAACAGATTAGAAAAGGTTGTTGAAAAGCAAATGCATATATGCAAATGTTTTTTTATATTAAATGGAAACATTCCAAAACCTCAAATGATCCATGTGAAATTTTAATTATAACTTAACAGCTGTTTGAGCTAATTGAAGGATATCAGAAAGGTGATTTCCTTCTCATTGTAATTAAAGAGTTAAGCCTAATTTACTGTTGTCAGAACAAGACTAAATACCAATCTGGTCTGCCTAATTACATAAAAAAGGTAAACAGGAGAACTCCAAGACAGGCATCAGAATGCTTCCTCCCACCTCAAAAAAACCCCCAACACACACATACACCCTTCCTCCCCCAATAGAAAAAAGTAAACCAGACAAATTTCGCAGTGATTGCTTCTGCCCTGTATCTTTTCTGGCAAGAAGACGGGCAATGATCTTTTAAAGCAAGTGAGCAACTCACTCTAATTCTGCTTTGCCACCCTTTTATTAATTTTGCCTGGACACTATTTTCATTTCCATTTCCTTGGCTTCACAGCCTTATTGTTTAATACTGTGGCTATGTATAAAGGTAAACATATGGTTTGCATTCACTAATGTGGTATTATATAGTTGTCATCAGCAAAAGAATAATGCAATACAGAAATAATGCTGAAATATTGGTCGGTCTGTGACAATGTAACAGGTTTTTTTCCTGTAACTCTGAAGGAAAGTAGAGAAAACAAAAAATGGTTTTGATCTCTATCATAAATATGTATTGTAATACACATATTTTTTAAACAATGCATTAAAAACAATGGTTTTTAAATGATGCATTAAATACAATGATCTTCATAACAAATACAATCCTTCCAAATGTACCTGAACAAAAATTAGAAGATATTTCTATAACATTAAAAGCTCAAAGATTTTATTTTCTGAGTAATCCACTGATCAACAGACAACCTGTACAGATCACGGCAACTTTTCTACTCCAACTTTTTCACCTCCCTTGCAACACAGATGCCATTATTGAAAAGAAGCATGGAAGATTTACCAGAGACACCAAGCGTAGCTACAAGTGTTAATAATATTCAGTGTGAAGTTAATTGCTAAAGCATGAATTATGTCAACATTTTTATATATATATATATATATAAATTTACTAAAGTACATTATCTCCAACATGTTAGACTTAACACCAAAGAATTCCAAAGTAATATATATTCAGATATAGGAGCAGAAGTGGTGAGAGATGAGTGAAACAGTGCAACTGGGAATGATATTTCCCTGAAGAAAAGCACAGCTGTATATTTAATTCACAATTTCACCACAACTGAAGCTCTGTGTGGCTTGTGCAATCAGCATCAGACCTTAGTGAAAATGAGCAGCAGGATTTCAGGAGAATAACAAGCAGCTCCACTATGCAGGATGTCAGCAATAGATCAGGAAGCCAACTGAAAAATGCGAGAATGTTTGTAGATGTTTGAACCACATGGATCAAGGAAGTGCCGGTGCAACATGGAGACATTTTAGATGTCTTTAACAAAGGCCAGTGCTGGTGGGAATGAAGAGAGGCCAAGCAGTCTTAGATCTGTGCAGAACCTAGGCTAACAGTAAGGCATCTTGTGCTGAATATGATCTGTGGCCAGTTCAGTTCATTAAGGCTATTTTAAACAAACACAAGCAAAATACAGAGGGACAATCATATACTGAAAAATATTAGAGACAAGTTTCCAGTAAGCACACTTTCTGCATTTTGCTGCATAAAAATCCCTACATCAACTCCAATCGCGCTCTAGGCACTAAACACTCAGCTTTTACGCTCAATTAATGTGACTTAATCCAGCCATAAGCAGAATATTTCAGACAACTAGATTGTGCTGGGATTCCCCTGCCTCCTTGTGCTCTAGTGCTTCTCCTGACCTTGACAAATCTCTTGGTTATCCTCCATACACCATAATTTTCTACATCTTTCTAAATGGCCAAAAAGAGACAACGTACAGCAAAAACTTAATGAGGAGTTATAAAAGCACACTTGAAAACCATCTCTGACTAATTAACTTCAAAGAAGATAATAAAAAAATAGCAATTTTATTCTCTACATAATATTACAAACATAAATTGCACACACTCTATTTCAGCTGCCGTGCCCTCTGTACAAAGCAGGGTTTAACTCCCAGGTCAACAGGAACAGCTAAAGATGATCCTCCACCTTCCTTCCACTGCTTTCTCATCTATTCATTTGTGCTTCACACTACACCCAGATGCTGTGAAAAATCTTAATGCAAATGTATCTCAGGAACATTTACATAAAAATTTACCTTTACAGGTATCATCCCATTGGTTTACTTCCCCAGATAAGAAGGTACTAGAATCAGATTATTTTACTACTCATCCTTCTCTGTCCTGTCAAAAGTACGTTTAACGCAATCTATGTGATGAATGTGGCCTCATGAAGAGTGGGAGGGAAAATTAATTTGGGGGGTCTGACAATGAAAAGATCATTTGTCATTACTGTGCTGAGCTGTGCCAGCAAATGACTAGAACCCTGCAATGTATTGTTAGACCCCAGCGGCTGCTGCCCATTTTCTGCCCCTTCCTTTAGCAAACTCCTCCTTCCAAATGCTTCGGTTCACTCTGAATGCTGGTTATTAGCAATACTAACCAGCCAGAGTGGCGAGCTTGGATGCAGTGGGGGTGGGATGTGAATTTGTAAGAACTAATTTGTCTAATGTTCGGTAACAAAGGCAAAGCGTCTGTGCTGTGAATTAATATAGCATCAATCACTGACTAACTGCTTCAGCACATGTAATGAGAGTATTCTCAGGCCAACCCCATGGTCTGCACAGACAGCTGGGGAGATAATAACCCGAATGGAATTTTTATTCTAATGCAACTCCCATCTTCAAAGCAAGAAAGAACCTAGGGAGACTATCCTTGGTGTGTATCTATGTGTGTATCTATATTTTTTATATATCTGTATATACACACACATGCACAACAGTCTTTCAGAAAAAACTTAGAATAAAAGTATTTATTTTTAAAAATACTGCTTGGTACTTAGAAATATGTTCAGTTGATTGTAAGGTTCCTGGCTGAATAGCCTCTTTCCTTTAATTTTCCCTGAGTCTTTTACCTTCTCTCCAGTAGCTGTTTTTAATGATGTAGTTAGGTCATCTTATTACAATTTTAGTTTGTATAAAAATAAAGAATGCTTGGAAGCAGTTTAATATCCACAAGAGGTTTTTTCTCCCTTTCATTTGCTGATCACATTAAGGGCACACACAGAAGCATGTATTTTAATACGTTTACATTAAATGTAGTCACAATTTGAAAAACAGATCTCCTCACATTTCTTTAACAAGGACATTTACTGTTTGCATAATAACAATCTCCCATTGTTTTCAAAATGGAGAAGAAAAGGCAAATAAATTTTTTGACATTAAAAAATTTTTAAAAATCATCGCCAATCAAAAATGCACCTAGTCCAGGATCACCTGGGACAATTAGTGGGTGCACTGGGCAACTCACTGCACTGCCACCACCAGAAAGAATGAATTCTCTGTATAAAAAGATTTATCAGGGAGAGTTTAGGAGTGACACAGAAGCCCAAAGAAGAACCCCCCCAAAATTACAAATAATTAAGGAGAAGACAGACCTTTATTATGAATGTGAAAATGAACATGCATTTACAATTAAAAGGTTCACTGAACTGTGCATACTGATTGAATGCTCCAGCACAACATGCGCAGACTACTTGATCTTCAGCGCTCCCAACTTGAGAAGGCTGCAGTGAAGCAATGAGGATATTTTGTCCAGTATTGATAATGAGAAGGAAGACAGCCCTTCTCAAGTCAGACATGCCAAAGAATAAGTTGTTGTTGCAGGTCATTACCAAAGCACTCTCTTCACCCCTGCACCACTACCAATTTATGTTATTACTCTGTTAAATATTTTGCTGCCTTCAGCAGTGTATGATAGTCTCAGAGACATCTAGAATGCCTCCTAGATCAAACCATAGGCTTTCAAGGGTGAAGGATACACTGCCATCCAGCTTGGTATTTCACTCATTTGCATACATTGTCAGGCACAGGTCTCAAGTAACACAAAAAGAAGTTAAAAGCTGTGAGTTCAAGGCAAGACCATACTATCCTCTTTGTCAGACAAGCCCTGCACTGTCACAAACCTGTCTCTAAGCCACCATGATCCCAGGGAAACAACAGGAGGGAGTGAGCTGTGGCCCAGTGTTTCTGATCAGGACTGTCGTGTGGAAACACTACGATATGTTGTTTTGGAAAAAATATGCTATAACACTGGGAGACAGTACTTAGAGTGGCCTGAAACAGAAAACAGAATTCCAGCTGCCTTTGTGAAAGCAACAGAAGAGCTAAGGGGGAGCCACGGCTTCCCAAAGTAGCGTACAAAGAAAATACCTCTTTGTTTTTTAGCAAAGAAAGGATGATATGAAGACATTCTCCCCCAACAGGCTTCAGTGTAACCCCTGGGAAAGGCTGAAGTTTGTGCTCCCACGGGCAAGAGACACTGGAACTAATTGCAAGTGCAATTTCATTTAAACTCATGTAAATATAAATGCATTTATCAGGACAAAAAAAAAAAAAAAAAAAAAGGAAAAAAGGTGTGCATAGGAATAGCCACACAGCACTCTGACCAAGCAGGAGACACCACCATAGTGGTTACATTAAACATTGGTTAAATTGAACTCAGAGAAGAAAAAGATTAGTTTGTATTATTTAGCTGTGGAGCAATTACTTAGTTGACAAGATCAATGGGAAACTATTAAACATGCACCTGAAATGCCCCTTTACCATTTGCATGTCACATAAAAAACATTTTTGATCATTTTTATACATATGAAGTATTAAGCCTTTAGTTAGATAATGCACATATACACTATTTTTGTTGTTGGAGGGAGTAGGTCCTATAGCTCCAATCTGAATTAATGGAGAACATAAGCCTCTTTGACTCAAGACATAAAATAAGCAGTCTATAGCATCAGTCCAGGATGAGTCCCAGGAAGGAACTGTGATTGAAATACAGAATTCTTTCCATTACTGTGATGGAGAAAGGAAGTCATTTACTGCAACTAAATAGAGACTGCAGTGTATTTCCCTTTTCTTATAGTAGCTGGTAGGTTGAGGCAGGTGCAGGGAATAAAGGCTGCATATCACAACAACCCCTCTTCTTCTGCCCAGCTGGAAGGAGAGCTACATGCAGTCTCTCTCAGCCCACACTTCAATTCCCAGAACAAGAAAAAGGACTGGGAAGATTCTGTCTCCATGGTCTTACAAAATGGTGCCCCTGGAGCTCTTTTGCAATTTGGTTCCTGATGAAAAAAAATTAAAATACATACCAATGACTCAGAGGGGAAGCTCTGAATCACATACTGAAGGACTTCCTCTCCCTACATGTCCTACATTGTTTCAATCCTTTTATAAACAAAATAATCTTCAAAGGGAATATGATTTATTATTTATTTAAAGGTTTAAACAAGAAAAAGAGCCTGTTATTCACTTTAAGTGTATCTTTCATCAGTTAAGTGACAACAATTTGAAAAATTATGATGGTGAACAAATGGCAGCTATTATTGTCAGTATAACTTTCCCTGTCAGCATCCTATAAAGCATGTTGTACTGTTGACACCACCTTCAGACTATTTCTACAGGCCTACTCATGAAAAATCATAAACCATTAAACACCATGCATTATTGGCACTGAATACATACATGTTTTTTGCTAATTTATGGCATGTTTCACACGTGAGGAAAATAAAATCAGGAACAATTATTTCATGTTAATAAAAAATAATCACTGCAAGTGCATAGATTGTGGTTTTGTATGCTACTTGCTTGTGGGAAAATTATAGATAGGATTACGATGTCATAATTTTTATGGGGAAACAGTATTTAACAGCCTTAATCAAAAGTGGGTATGCCAACACTCACAATGACAATCAATGTGAAAAAGTAAGTCACACATTTAGACATCCTGAATTATCAGTGATTTATCTTCTGTTGTTGCTGGATATTTTTGTTTTGTTTGGAGAGGCTGGGTGGTTTGGGGGTCAGCTGAGTGTGTGGAATTAAATCCAGCTCCTAATCTGGTGAGTTATCTATGGTGTGCAAGGCAGACACCATCCATTATGTAGCATCAGTGAGTGACAGTATGAATAGCAGTCTTTGCCAGTTAAAGCTGCGATAAGACCTGGATTCTGAGAGAAGTTCCTGCTCCAGAGCGATCTCTATTGTTCCAGTCATCAGTTTTGGCAGTAAAACTGATTCAAAGATAAGACAACAATGATGCTGGAAAAATATCAGCAAATAATCAGTTCATCTGCATTTAGAAGGACATCTATCAAGTTGATTATTATTTTAATAAGACCCAAGGACATGTTTTTAAAATGAGTAACTTAAAAATACAGAATTTCTTGGAGTCAGAATCTGATCCAATGCAGAATTATTCTATATTCAGTATTTGCATCCCCATAAGCGACTATTTGCATGAGTGACTGGTGACAGCCCTCATCTCAATCTCACCTCGTTTGTAACTTCATTGCTGCTGATGGACACATTTGCTGAACTTCAAGTAGCAGCACTCTGCTATTAACCCAACTTTCTGCCAGCCTGAATACTAAAGCATGCATATTTTTCTCCCGTAAGGTTGCAGGAAACGTTGAGCAGGACTGCAGAATGCTAGACTGCAGAATGCTAGGTGTGACCACAACCCCCACGGAATTTAACACGTGGCTGGTTTCCTCGCAGAGCACGCGCGGAGGGCGGCCGTTCAGCACCGCGGACAGCGCCGGGACCCGAGCGGATGGGGCCCCCCCGCAGCGGATGCGGCCCCCCGCAGGGGATGGGGGCACGCTGGTGGCTCGGGCAGAGCCACACGCTGGCCACCAGCCCAGCAGCGTAGTCTCACACCAGCTGTGAGCTACTCAAACCTGAGATTCAGATTTGTGGCACACAGTATAACCAGAGTTATTTTCAGAATGTCCTCAACAACAACAACAACAAAAACAGAAAAGAAAAAAAAAAAAAAGGATAGGCTTCCTGACCTCTTTTTGAAACAGTTGCTGAAATAGTAGTTTAAACGACCCAAGGTACATAATTTCCAGGAGTTCTCAATGAGGTGTCCATGAATTCTCTCCATCATAGACTATTAAGGAAAATAAATAACTGTGGGGCAAGGGACAGACTCCTGGAATTGATTCAAAAATTGTTAAGTGATAGGAAACAACGAGTAATGGCAAATGGCTGCCCCTCAAAATGAAGAAAATGTAAGAGTGAATGCTCCTGAGGCTGCTATTGAGATGAGCCCTGTTTATTAATGGCTTGGAAATGGAACTGCACAGCAAGTTAAGAACTGTGGCAGTACAAGTTTACTGGGGGGTTTTTAAGTAAATACTGAAAAGTTTTACAATTACTATCTTTAAATAGCTGAAGAACTACAGTGATACTACAAGTAGCAAAACGAAAGTTCACTAGGAAAAATGAGGCTTAATATGAGGAAACATCTCAGTGTACGCTATTGGACTCTAAAGTAGTTTTTTCAAATGGAAAATGGTGGGCATGTTTTTTACAGATGCGCTATATAACAAGCAATCATTCCATTTGCCTCTGGATATACCAAGTAAAGCAACTAGCCTTTTTTTCTTTTCTAGTAAATATGTAAGAGAAAGCATCTGTCACAATGACTGACTACATTTAGCTTAAGTAGACACAAGGTCATGAAATTAGAAAAAAGTCCATAAACAGTCTACATAATTCCCACATTGTATCACATACTGATTACCAGACACAAAAGATCTGTAAAAAAAGACTGAAAGACCATCATTTTCAGTTGTTTTAAATTCATAATTATTCTACAGTCATTAACTTAGAAATAAAATTCTTTAGAAGACAGACTATGTATTCTTTTTCTTTTACTAAATTTCTATGCACCATGAGGAAAAATGGCAAAATAATTTTGGCTCTGAAAACCAATGAAGGGATTTAAAATTTAAAAACATAGGCCTCATATCACACAACAGGTAAATTTTAATGCCCATTAGTGTGCACAGTTAAAAAATGTAACAGGTAAAAATATCACAGAAAAATAATTGATTTGTTCTAAGGCTGAGCCAATAAACACAAAGGAATAAAAAAAATAACAAAGTTCAGAACATTTCTGCACCCAAAATGATATACAACTTAAAAGGCAATTTCATACAGGTATTCATAATTAGGTAGGATATATTAAAATCTGATCAGGGTCCTCTCTTTATCACATAAAAGGAGTTTTAACTGAAAGAATGGTAAATGCAGAAACAATATGAAGAAACATTTCTTTTACATAGTCAATGGAACTGGCTGCCAGATCAGGTCATTGAGATAAAAACCATAGCTACATTTTTAAAAAGAACTGAATAATTTTATGACTGCTAATAACATTTGTAGCTATGCAAGCTAAGATAATAAGGGTAATCAAATCTCATGCTTCAGGGTGTAAGACAATGAACTGCAAGGTTTAGAAAGAAATGTGCAGTGTCACATAAATGGATAAGACGCATTAGCAATTTGGTAAGAGATTTACCTTCTTTTAAAATATCAAGAAATAGCCACTGCCAGCGGCATGGCACCAGACTACAGGGACCTGAGGTCTGATCTGCTGTGACAAATCCTTTGTTATTATGAGTTTGGCTTTGATAGACAATAGATTCTCCTGAGTTTTATGGAGCTGAATTCAAATTAAAAGCCCATGCTCTACGAAACCATAGCTTGGAGGAAGGATCTGAAGGACAGAACTGTTAGCCAGTAATTAAGAGTTCTGTACTGTGCTTTCTGGCAGCAATTATTTTAACATAATTCTTAAAAGAGTCTATTAAAGAGGAAATGCCAATTAGCAATAGCTTATTGCACAACAAAACAATGACTGCCAATATAATTTACTACCATAAACTACACAGAGAACTGACTGCTGAAGACAAGATTGGATGTTTAATTAAAAATGGGGGAGAGGGAGGAGAAACTACATGCACTTAACATGCACAAGTCTAATGAAACTTCAGTTCCTACATAGAAAGCTCAATTCAGAATCATGTTAAACTATCCAGGCTATGCATATTATTTGAAGACACCTTTCAAGTTAGAGTGAAACAACGAGGTTTTGCGTTTTTTCAGATTACCTGCTCATACTTGTGCACTGTTATTCCCACACTTCACATCAAGATGAAGGAGGCCGAAAAGAAGACACAAGGAGCCCTGATCTCAGCAAAACAAAGTGCAGTTTATACAGGCCCTTATATGGAAGATAATTTGCTGCTCTAGGGTTTTCTAGCAGTGCTGCAAAGGACTTCCCTGAATTACTGACACACTTGTCAGGCCCAGCCTGAGTCTTGTTATTTCCGTCACCCAGTTGTTCCATCAAAATGGAGTATGTGTAACACAGAAAACATGCAGCCAGTGTTTGTGTAAAGAAAATCTACAGTCAGGAAGGCCTCCTTGTGCAACAAAAGCCTCCGAAAGAGTATAATAGTGTGCTTTTTTTAAGCTCCTAAAAGTAAAGGAAGAACTGCATGTTTAGCTATTTGTCTCTGTTTTTTAGTTCTGACAAATAAGAAGCAACCTCTGTATTCTTACCTTATAGAAAAGGATGACAGCAGCAGGAAGAAAATTACCTTTAGACCAGAGATTTAGAGGGCCTGCACTGCAATCTATCCTGTTAAGTTGATAA
The DNA here is from genome assembly GCF_031877795.1 of Strix aluco. Taxonomy (NCBI): domain Eukaryota; kingdom Metazoa; phylum Chordata; class Aves; order Strigiformes; family Strigidae; genus Strix; species Strix aluco. The sequence goes on from NC_133935.1 coordinate 56,176,522, forward strand.
AACATACTGTCACAGAAACCTGGTATGCAATGGCATTGATGCACTCAAAAAGATAAAAGACATGAAAGGAGAAATGTGAGGTTCGCAGTCATAAGAGGTGCACTGTTCTGCAGTCAAGATCTTCAGCTATGTGGAAACACAGTTTGGCAGTATTATCACCTAAAAGACTGCAGCCCCCCACATAAGAAGACTGAAAGGAAAGAAGAAAAATTATGCTCCTGCTTTCCCCCTAGAGGGTGGAACAAAACTGTAATAACTGGAATGTGAGATTTTTTTTTAAATTTTTTTTTTGGTAACATGAGAGTTAGAGACCATCTGCAGACAGATTTCTCCATGAACTTTTGAGTGTAAGTCTGATGATCCCCAGAATTCAGTTTTACTTTTTTTATATACCCTCTTGCTTTCTCAACTTCAAGTTTTAAGCCTTATTTTGAGATGGAAAGATAGAATCTAATTCTTTGGCTCCCTGTATTGAATCTGAGAATTAATTATCTCTTGACTCAATAAACTAGAAGACAATCTTTGCTTTTAAAATGAGAATATAACTCAACTATGCTTTCTCTGCCTACCTCAAAGTGAGCTTATCTTTCCAAAGACTCAGGTCACATGTAGCACTGCAGAAGATGGTATATATATACTGATGAACCACCTGATTGATCTGGTTTCAATTTTTGAGGGGTTTAGCCTTACTCTGGAGAAAAAAAATGCCCTTTTTTTTTTTTTTCTCCTTTGGATACATTTGCAGTGGATCTTTAGCACAGTTAACTGCCATAAACAGAAGTAAAAAAAATCATCAAACCTGAACTGTGAACTAAATAATGGTTATAAAGTATCTTATGTACCTGATTTGATTGCTACAGAAATCAAATAAGTACGTACTTGACCTCAGCTTCTCAGATGATGAATTAATCCCTTTCTCATAAATTATTATTGTACCTAGTAGGTTAACTAACATATTACTGAAAAAAAAAAATCACAGCTGAAAGATTTTTCACTTCTAAAATAGCACTAAAAATCTTTCCTCTATTTGAAAGCAATTATTGGGGTTAGGTTCTGGCAATATATATAACAAATAGGTGAAAAGCCTAAGAGTTTCTTCTAAATCTAAGGTTTTCTGACATTTTTTCTTGTTAGACTGTCTCCAGATACTTAGAATTTTGTAAAACCATTCTTTTCATCAAAACTTTCCAAAATGGTTATCTGACTCAGTTTCTGGTTCAAAACCTACGATGTTTACTGAGAAGATGCATTTCTGGAATGTAAAGTAATCAACATAAGCAGTGTTCAGGAAATTCAGCTATTAGACTTGCTCCACAACTCTCTGTTAAGCATATATATAAAGCTTATAATACTTTTGCTACTATTTAGTAGCAAACATGTAAGGTTTTATAAAAATAGGTATTAGACAACTATAGGCTTACAACAAACATTAAGATGCTACCACTATACACACAGTGAACTAAAGATTGTATCTGTGTAACAACACACAGCATAGACACCCTCTACACTGGTGCGAACATCACAGATTGTTAAGAACACAGGTATAGACCTCCTTTCTCTGTTTGAAATTGAAGCATTCTCCTAATGAGCTTTAAATTTTACTGAAATATAGACTACCACATAAACAACTAAACAGAGTAGTAGGCTTTCTTCTAAAAAGAGATGGAGCTCTAAGCTAGGATTATTCAAATTATTTATAACAGTTCTTATCTACATTTTCTTCTATGCCTGTCTAGAAAAATGTTTTAAAATTTGAGTCAGCAAACCCTAACCTGGGAAATCCAGTTCTCCACAAGACAAAGACTAATGGAAATCAGGTTTTTTTCTGGCAGTTTAGTCTGAGTGCTGAAAGGATGCATCTGACTAAGCAATTAAAATAGCACTGGGCTACTCAGAAAGAGGGCATTCTGACCAGAGATATTACAACTCAAAAATAAGCTTCTCAAAAGCATTCTTAGAGATTTATGTGCTGCATTTAAGGAAATGCTTCTTTGGAGATTTGGCTAACATAAATAAACATAAAACTCTTAGGCACCAAACCTTTCACTCCTCCTGCATAAGCCCATCCCTCTTGCACTGTAAAAAGCATCAGAAGACACTGTGTATTCAAAAGCTGGTTTTTATCTCTAAAAACCCACTGTATGCTTCCTTCTAAAAACAGGTTGTTCCTACTTCAGTGTTTTGCTTTTAAATATATAGCTATGTCTATTATGTCCACAAAATTAGAACTATTGTAGCTATAAGTACAGGCTGACAAAGCTCTTTATTTGCTGAAGTGTCCACTGTCCATCTTCTCATTGCATATCATAGTATTTGCTTCATAGTAACATAGGAGCTGAAAGCATACAGCATTGAACATTTTATATTTCATTGAATTTGAACAACAAGCTGCTTTTTGTCTACAGCAAATGACTTTCCACTGATTCCACAATGCAGAGGAACTCACTCATCCTTTCCTCCACTTGGACACTGCACTTTCCAAGACATGAAGACCCCCAAAATTAGGAATCTCTCAGTGCAGGGAGATGTCAGTAGGCATTGTGTACCAGCTCACTTACTCTGCCCAGACCTGGCAGAGGAGCCAGCTTGGAAGCAGCTATAGAAATTAGATATTTTGTGATATCCCCAATGAAACAAAAGATTATACCTGAAATCAGGCAATTCAGCTCAGTTACTCTAACAAACATAATTTGTATGTTTTTATTTTTCCTTAAAGTCAGTTCTTAGAATTGAACCTTAAAAGATAGATACTCTCATTTAAACTCCTACAGGAAAACAGTGTATGTTACTCTTACTTGGCAAATTTCCATATTTTGTCTTTTTTTTTTTTTTTAATACCAAATTAAATGTAGATATTACCACTGCCATATAAAATATTTCTTTATCCTGACCAGAAAGCTGTTGTCAAGGCTTGGCAGAATGCTACACCAAGTCTTGCACTTCTGCTTCCAAAATAGAAATGTAGACAGCTCTGAGTTTCACAGATTTAAGAGACAGAAGTTCTGTTCAAGCTGTATCTCTATCCTTGTATATATTATGACATCATAATGGCTACATCAGCTGTAATAAAAAATGAATTCCCTTGACATATATTACCCGTAAGTGCAGCGTAGTAAATAAATGATTCATGCAAGTTCAATTACAAGGGTATGATGTCTATAAATGCTAAGTACCTGCAAGACAGCAACAGTAAAGGAAATGAACCCATGCAGTGCTAAAAATGCCTTCCAGCTAAAATTTCTGACCACACCTTTCCTCTCTTTTTACATGCTTTTTACATGTGTTTTACTAAACACACTCATGGTAACAATCCACTAAAAGGTTACATACAGAGTTTCTATCTTTACTATGGATAAATCTAAAAATAGAACTAGACTGCTTTTTTGCTGTAGAGGCGGTAAAGAAATCTTTGTAAGAATTGGAACTCCCATTGAATTTAAGACTCCACCTCTTCCCTCTTCTGAGTTAAATTATTCATCCTTTAAAAAAAATATCTCTACCCATGATGAATTACATACGTATAGTCTAAAATTAGTATATGTTATGTTAGAATCTTTTGTTTCTTAAGTATATATAAGACGACATGACAAACAATTCCTTATATTTTACAACCATGTATAGGAAACAACGGCTTAGAGAACTAGAAGAGTCTCTAGGTAGGTAGGTGGTCATACTCAACTCTAAATCATGTATAGTTGATAATCTTTAGAAAATTAGTTTCTAAGTTTATATACATCCTACAAGACAACCATTCATGGTAGCAATTTTGTTGACATTATTAGCAAAATCTAATTTCTGAATGGATTTCTGGTAACAACCTCATTGTCTTATGCAAGCTTGCAGTTGCCCATTCACCCACAAATGAAATAAGGATTGTCACGTGGACAACCTCATCATCCTCATAAATTTGCTCCCTGCCTCTAGTAGCGGACAGCACTAGATGTTTTAAAGAGGTCTTACAAGAGCATCAGAGTATAGCTGATAAGGTATCGCCACGTATCGTCTTATACCAGTATATGTTAAAAGTTGGAGTAAAGACCACAGCACATAGTTTAAATATACCTTCCACAAGTCTATACTGTCATAACTACTAGCAACCTTGGATATTTTGGATAGTGACTTAAGTTACAAATGAAGTGTGGAATTTTGTTAAACTCTCGGTTTTCGCAACGTCCTAAGAAACAGGTTCCAGAGCTAAAATACACACTGAATGAAAAATAAATTTCCTATCTTCATCTTGAATTTCCTGCCTTCTGATGTTCCTTTGCTTTTGTACTATGAGACAGGAAAATCAAAATTCCATGGCTTACCTTCTCCAAGTCATTCATTATTCTTTTCATCTGCCTGGGTTTTAACTCATGTAAAATTCCTCAAAACACTTGCCCAGTACTGGCAAGGCATCCATAGAGACTTTTGTGCCATGGATGAAGGTGAATTTGTATTTTTTAGGATTCCACTTTGCAATAAACAGCATATTTTAATGTGTTCTATATTACTGTGTATAATTGCATTTTCAATACAATTAGAAAAACTGACAATAAATTGTGAAATTTCCTGTCTTCCAGGCAGGGCACTGAAGCCTCTATGTTTCTTTGCAAGAGTCTTGCAAGTTTATTTTTTATAACAGATTCTTGAAATGTCTTTAGCCCAACCCAAAGGGCAGATGCCTGAGGGATGGATTGAAACCTTATAATGCAGCAAATGAGAAACGCAAATGTCAGTTTGCTTATTTCACTGTTATGGCCATGGAAGTAAAAAAAATAATTTCTGTAAATTGTTTAGCAGAAAATTCTCTCACTGTGATAAAATAAACATGTGAAAGCAAGGACAGACAGAGTTCAAAATGACACTCTGCAATGAAATAATATAGATATTTACATTCAGAGTATTTGAGTCCGCAAGGGTGGAGACTGACATTCTGAGGCCATTTTTACCATAGGCAATAATGAGGAAAAACACCTCTTCTAGGTTTGAGGCTTATTTGATATGAGACAGCTGCTGAACATGAACAGAAAGTTGCAGTACATTTTGTTCACTTCTTTACCATATGGCTGTAAAACTATTAGAACTTACAGCATCTGCTACAAAAAGATCTTAGAACAACAAATCTTTAAGCCATTATAAGCAGAGGCTGCTAAACCTCTTGCCTAAAAATAATACACTTGAGTATGTAATTCCCCTATACTGTACTGAAAATTTACTGGGAAGGATTATTCATAAAATATCAATGCATCATTACTTATTAATTAATTTAAAAGTGACACCATCCTCCCAAAACCCTCTTTTCACACATGCACAACTTGATTCTAACCAAAGATGCAAATAAAATATAGAGGTGGCAAATGATCTGAACTCTTCCTTATTTTACAAGCACTTCATATACAACAGCCAAATGATCTGAACTGCCTAGTAGGGAACTGTTTTTATACAAGAAACATGCATCACGATCTCTGCCAAATTTTATGTAGTAGTAGTAACAATGTTGTCTGATATGCATATTTCTCCTCAGCTCTTAAATGGATTTAAAGGTTGATCCTTATACTCACCTCCCCTGAAAATTATACCATATTGCAGCATTTATCTTTACAGATTCCAGCAGCGATTTTTAATTTCATATTTTTTCCTTTCTTTTTGAAGTAGTAAACACTACTGTAGAGCTGTATTAAAAATGGATATACACTATTAACTTAAACCATGTATTTAAACAAAAGCTACCAGTCAATACTGCACACTGATGTCTAGTCAGGTTTTTTAAATGATGAAAAAATGTAGTAAATTTTATATGGGCTTAACTTTTACTTTAGGACTGCGACTAATTTGATGTTTATTCAATATGAGGCCCCTAAATATCCTTGAAGTGGTACTTGGAGAGATCACACAACTGGCTTTTACTAACTCAGTGTTCTCCACACAAGTTCTAGCATATGCCATGAGATCCACAGAGTTAATAAATGCACAGATACAGATGTCATCCAGTCCAAAAAGCACATTTACTACACACACTCACGTTCTTCACAAATCCATGCTTGGACTATGGGAAGCAGCTCAAGACTCAGAAGTACCCTGGATTCTCCCAGAACTTCTTTGCATAAAATGTGTACATGGTGCTATACCATATCCTCAACTTCTCAGTGTGCCACAACTGCACCTCCTGACACTTTTTCCTCACGAGGATACAGAAGTGGGGTTATGTGAAGGTTATGTGTAGTCAAAGAAGGAAAGGCAGAGCTGTTCATAGACCTCTCTGTATTGATAAAGATGCACCAAGACTGCTCAAAAGTGGGTTCTCACTACCAGTTGCAATATTGCAGTTCTGAATCCAAAATCTGAATTACAGTTCTGCTCCAAAAGTCCACACTCAAATGCTATAGAACGATAGTAAAACCAGGTCCACCCCCCAAAAAACTGTTCCCATAACCCACTCTAGGAATAACTGTAATTTCTGAAATGGAAAATACATCTTCCCTTTCACTCAGACCCAAACAACACCAAGCGCTCACTGCTCTAACGGAGAGGGAACGTGCCTCAGCAATTTTGCTTTTAGAGGATGTGCCTCTTGGGTGTCCCTAAAAACGTCAATGAGAAGGAGCTAAAGTTAGCTGCTCTGATGCATCTTCTGGAGGAGTCACTCTCTATCTACTCACTGTAGAGAGAAACTACAATGATCAATCTCACTTGGTGAATATCCAGTGTAAAGATGTAATATTATAGATAATACTGTAGACTGTGGAATGAGTTGGGTCAGAATATCTTACCAGATCAAGGCCGCAGAAATCTTCATCCCCTGTGTCCCCTTCTTCCGTAAGTACTGTCTGCTAGCAAGTGTAGCTTAGGCTTTCCCAGAAGAGTGTAAATAACCAAATAAAAAGGGAACATTATTTTAAAGATGTTCTATCAGCTAGAATAGCCAATATTCTAAATAATATCCCTCCAAGATTTTACTTTGTCAATTCTTTTATTTCCTGATCCTTCTTCCTTATGCTTGGCTAGCTCTTTCAGTCTACATTGTACGTGTGTGGATGGAATTAAGGTAGCAAGAGCAGGCCTAATAGATTTACCAGGTTTTTCTGTTGCCTTAAGATTTAATGATCAAAGTTCTTCACAAAAGAATACTTTAAAATTTCTGTTAAAAACTTCTGAAATTAAGATTTACCAGAAAGATTTGAAAGCCAAGTTTCCGAAGAGCAAACGTCTGGCAATATTAACACCAGAAATACTTCAGAGGAAATAAAATGGCTCTAGGCTGGATTTTTCAGATGTTGGCATCAGTGTTCAGACTGCCCAACGATTCAACTAATCTTTTTAATGACACCTTGCAACAGGCAATTGTAAAGGTGATCCGGCTGTTGCTGTAATAGGCAATCTGACTCCTGTCTGATATAGCGGCTATTTTCTGAACCATCATTATATCTGTAAGGGTATCAGTTTTGAAACTAGCATTTTATTGCTACATATGACCTGTTTCAAATGTAATAGATATCATTCTCTCATGCCCATCAGATTTGCATCCCTGTTTTCTTCTTACCCATTTTTCTTTTGCATCTCGAAGTGACCTTATACATTAGCGCTATTCAGTATGGCAAAGCTTCACATTAAAGCATCAATATTGTAAGTGTGGATTTGCCATGCAGTTCCATCTCTGAATAAAATATGCCAGTATTTTACTAAAGTAAGTTCCACCACTGGAAATAAACACCAAAAGCAATACTTTTCCATACAGCATTCCTTTTATTTTTCAGAACACTACTTCTTAAGAAAGACCAGCAATTGACTGATTACTTAGCAACCTCACCAAGTCTGATAGAGTCATGCTGTGATAATGGAACTATCAATGCAGTTATAATGTACTTACACTCCGTAGATAGCTGTTTCAAATGGAGCAACATTCCCTTCCAGCCCAATGCTTCTCTGCAAGGCTGGAAGGCCTGGTAAAGATTGAATACATACCTTTAAAAAGAGCAAGCTACAAAGAGGTTTCACTGACCACTGATATTTTGTGCTACATTAAATATTGCCGATGTCACTTACTTTTTTCCATTTTCTTTCTTCTCATTTAACAATAACTTTTAAATTGATTTTCTGTGGAGAAACGCAAAGTAATAAACATCTTCCATGTATTTTCCTTCTTTATATCACTTTGGAGTAACAATACAGCTAGTAATTGGTAAATGACCATGTTCCATGATATTAGCATGTTACACAGGTCAAGATTTTTACACAGAGGTATTTCACACAGCAGACCAACCAGTCTGTATCATGAGGATATATTTTATATCACAAAGGTACTCATTTAGTTGTACAACACTGTGACAAAGGGTAGCATTTACAGAAGTACATGAACAGCAGATGGATCTAAGACCCAACTTCACTGGCTATATCTGAAACACACTCAAAAAACCCCACCCCAAAAGCAAAAACACCCCACAATCAGGCCCACTTCTCCTCCTTATTGCAAGGGGCATGGATAGCTCAGCTCAGATCCAAACAACTGTACACTTTTCATCCCCAAAACAGTGGCTTCATTCACCATGCCTACTTGGAACAAGCCCTAATTTATGAGTAAGATGGTCTGTGAAAATGCTAGTTGGCACAGGCCACAACTGTGCTATATAACACTGAAGTAATAGTCAACAAATAAATGACATACACAATCATGGCACAGTGCTCAGTCCATAGCCCTGTTTGATTCACTAATATAGTCATAGGGGGGCTCACAGAAACCTAACAGACAAGAGATTTAAAGTCCTTTGACAAATAAAGAAATAAATAGGCATCGCAGACAGACCTATCTGCATCTCTCAGTACCAAAGTGTCATTACATGCCTGCCCTAAACACCTTCATTCCTCCAGTTTAACCTTTATCTTTTAGGTGTCTAAATAAGCAACATACACATCTAGATGTCACAGTTAGTCTGTGGAGAGAGACTGGCATCTCTGGAGATTATTTTGTGTTTACCTCAACTGCAGTGCTCTAGCAAAGATGGCTGTTGCCTTACAGACTTTACAGGGAGCCCAGTTTAAACACAAGACAAGAATTCCTCAATTTGTCTCACGAAGCCATGCAAAAGGAACCATGGCTCAACAGAACTTAAACTTGTTTGAAAGCTTGACTTACACTCACCTTTACTTTTGTCTCGGTAGCAATTCACAGTGCATCTAAGCAAAGCACCTTCAGTGTTAACAGTGCTAACAGACAATAATACAGTCTCTTTTTAAAACATACACACACACCCCCCTTCAAAATAGGAAGTACATCACTGGCACAAAGGAATAAACAACCAACATACCTGTACAGATTTTGTATTGCCATGGGATAAAAAAAGAAGTCAAAGAATGTATTAGTAAGTTAGAAGTTCTCAGATTGGCCAGGCCTAGTGGTGGCCACTGTACACTATATAATGAACCAACTGAAGTTCATTAAGAATTTACAGAGAATGAAGAACTTTGAGACAGGAGGCCAAACACAACACCTGTCACTACAAAGGGAAAAAAGCAGTCAGAAAGGAGTGAAAAGCAGAGTCACTCTACTTTCAATAACTAGAAAGATACTGAAACAAATTATTAAACAATCAACTTTTAAAGACCTTAAGGATAATAATGTGATAAGGAACAGACGACATGGATTTTCCAAGAGGAAATCAGTCAGGCCAATCTCATTTTCTTCTCTGACAGACCAACTGGTCTAGTGGATAAGGGACATGCAGTAGATGTGATGCAGCCTGACTTCACTAAAGCTGTTGATGCTGTCACATGTGACATTCCTAGAAGCAGAAGAGGGAAATGTGATCAAGATTGCGCACAATTTAAAGGATAGTTATCAGTTATTCTCCACCAAGCTGAGAAAAGATATCAAATAGATCCGCAAGGATTTGTCTCAGGTCCTGGAAAATCTGCCATTTTCATGAATGGCTGGGACGACAGAATAGTTTGCATGTGTATTAAAATCTGCAGATGTTACTGAGTTAACACAGTTTTATGCAATTTTAAGAACAACTTTAAAAATCAGAACTACCTTGATGAACTCCACAAATGCACATGCACACAAATGCATTGGGAACAACTACAAGAATTCTGGGGTGATAGCATTTTACCATAAGAGAGACAATAATAGCCTTCCAGTTCGGGAAATTGTTATAGACAAGTGACTGTTTTATGTGTTCACTGATCATAGAACAAGTTGCAGTCATCTTAATCTGTAATCTGTGAGAGGGGACTGGGGAAAAAACAAACCAAACCCATAGCTATAACAACAATTTTTTCCAATGCTTTTTAGGCTAGTGAGATTGGGAAAATCTCATCACAGGAGGTTTTCCAGACTGGTTAATATCTGTCAAGGATGGTGACATGTCTCATCCCACCCTGGAACAGAGACCTGAAAGAGATAAACTCTTGAGGCCTCTTCTGGGCTCTCATATCCTAACATCTCACAAAAGAACAGTGTCATGTATCTATGACTGTTCTTAGACTGGGCATTCATTTACATTGGATATGTGTCATCATCATCTCAATTTCTTTCTTTTTTCTCCCCACAGCCATTGAAAAACAAGCAAGATAATAAAAGTCACGTTTGTATGTGCACCTTCAAATTGCCACTAATTCAGTATTCCATTTTAGCTGCAGAAGGTCACTGTCTAGGCACAAAAGCACACCAGAAAGCACAGTGGCAACTGGTTAAATCTAGATGGAAGATAAAGTGAGTTGTGGGTTTGGTCTGCATTAAGAATTAATGAATAGACTTGACTGTAGGATCAAAGAAAATACACAAAAATCCTTCAACAGCAAATCAGTATAAAGTCAGCAAGGAAATTAAATGAAGCTTGCAGCATTTCTCTATTCACCTTACACTTAAACAAAAGGCTTTCATTTTATGGGTATCAGATTGGAGTTTCTAGAAGGAACTCTTCCGTAAAATTTATGTGAAAGCTTATGGCAAAATGTTCATGCATTGCACTATTTTTTTTCCGATTAAAATAGCTGTGTTAAATTCCTGCATTCAGATAATAAATATGTTGACAGTAAAATGTTAGGGTGTTTATCTGTTCTGTGATGGATAAAAACGTACTCTGAACAAACAGCTCAGAAGACTGACCTTGTGCTAGCCACGTGTGAAGAGCAGCAGCTCACCTGCCAGCGGAACATATTTTTTTACACGGAAGGGGGGATAGGGCTTCTCCCCATCAGGGTACTTTTAAGATAGAATATTGATACATACTGAAGAACAAGGAACTGAGGGAAGGGACTTCATGCATTTGTGACAGCTGCCACAATATCCCACTATTTTCTGACTTAGTTGAAATTGCACAATAAATCAATAAACCTCTAGCTGATTGTTACCTTCAGTGAAATATGATGAAACATAATTTAAAAGGTGATTTTTAGGGGTAATTCTTGGGACCTTTTATGACACACATTTAAGGTTTATTTTCTTTTTCCCCATGAAAAATGTTTCAAATCTGTGTGTAAAATTGGGAAAGTTTTCAGCCAGATAAGCTGCCTTTGTCCCTCTCTTCAGCTGCCTCTGTTTTCAGTCATATCAATATTATTCTGGGGCACTGTTTTTGGATTTGAAGTCATACTGACTTTCACTAGAGAGATTATAGTACAGAAAGTAATGCTGTTCATACATGCAGCTCAGCTAGGTCCTGCCTTCAACATGCTTTTTATAAGAGCACTGCACTCACATGCTTCATCCATCAAACCAGACACTTTGTATTCTGAAATCAAGGTTGTAACAAAAATGCCTGACCTCCTTTCCTACAGAAGTAAAAAAATATAGTGTATTTTAAAAGTGCAGTTCATTCTCTTTCATTGTTTAAGTGGTTTTGTCATATGATTTCATGGGCTGGCTGCTGGAGAACTGATCAGGTTAACATTCTAAACATGACTACTCAAAGTGAACCTATGCAGTTCTGCTGTCCCATCACCTCTTTCAGTGATGTAAGCAGATAGGTAAATTTTAGATTTACATCTGAGATGTGTCCCATAGTATTTCAAAGTTACATTCCAAGATCAGTATCAAGTAACATTATCTACATAAAGAGTTAAATGCAGCTTAAAAAATTAGAATATAGATCAGCAGACAGACAGTTCATGTACTTAAAATCCAGCTGAGTCTTCTGCCATACTCACATATACCCTTAAGTGTGTGCATTTGCAGTGTAATGCTGTCTTCACTTTAATTTTTTGAACATGACTTGGCCTGATGCAACACCATAGCATATTTGACAATATCCCCAAAACAAAATCTAGATCCAGTAAAGGTTCATGATTTTGCTTTGTGTATAGTTACAGTCAACAACAGACGACCTTTCAGTCCCATATGTTCTCAAGAATATAATTTGACTTATCAAGCAATCTCTAGATTGACTTGGTTAAGTACTTGACAGAGTATTAGCAAAAGTTGGACTCAATTCAAGCTTCAGTTGCTTTAATCAATCCAGAGTTTGAAAGCTTTCATTTGACGTGATAGTAAGAGCAGAGCAGAAGTAGAGACCTGACAAAAACAACAATCAGCTGTCTGCTGTCTTAGTAAAGAATATTAAAGATAGTAAAAAGAGTGGCAAACAACATTAATGATACAGAAAACAAATTCTGATTAAGAAATGAAGGTTTTTCCTGTAAGTGTACTGACAGGTGTGATGCAGTTAATTAATTAACTGTAAGATATAAAGGAACAATTATATGGGTAGTTTTGATCATTCTCTGCAATGCACCTTGGCTTTATAATATTTGAAAATCCCACATAGACACCACTACAAACAGATGTATAAAGTCAAACCGTTAAAAATTAATCCCAGCCTTAAGAGACAACAAATTTTCTATTAAGCCAACAATCTGAATTTACAGTAATCCACAGCTGCATTCCAGAGAAAGGGTGGCCAACACTTCCACGGACAGAAGTAACTTCTAAATTTCAGATTAAAGAGTGAGCACAACTGAAAAAATGTAGACAGCGTATACAAGTGAAGTGACACACACAAAAAAAATGTCAAACAAGCTGATGATCTTTAGAAGGCTGATGTGATCCTGAGACAATTTTCTTCACATGCCCAATACTCACTGTCCACCTTTGTTCTAGGTTATCAGACAGAATTTGCAGAGTAAAGACATGGGTTAATCTACAAGGTCAGACTTACTTTGTGAAAAAATTCACAGGAGAGGATAATTGCACTTTTCTTCTGCATTCTCTTCACACTTACCATCGTAATTGCTTTAATGTTTTATGAAGAAATTGTAAGAGGGTATTAACATTCTTCTGTATGTGATGTTATGCCAATTTAACCAAATGGTATGACTTAACTGATTGTGGAGTTTTAAAACAGTTTAGTTAAACAAGGGCAAGATTTGGTTGCTCATGAGGTTGCTCATATTTTGGTTAAAACCAGGCTAATATATAGTATTTTATACACCACAATAATTTTACTACTAAGATAGTTTTAATACTAATAAAGAAGTCCTGTAAGCACAGAAATAAATTGAAAGAACAGAATAAAGAACAGAAGAATAGAAGAACTGAAGTTGCACTATCTTTCTCCGTATGACAGTAACCTTGGCCCCATAGTGGCCAGTAACTTGCAAAGAGATCCTACTTCTCATGAAAATATGAGCAACCTCCCTTAAGTTAGTTGTGAATTTCTTGGTGAAAAAGTGAAAGCGACCATCTAACCAACCACCAGTGGGTAAAGGGAAGAATAAAAGTGCCAGTTTTATCTGCTTAATGTCAGCATCAGTGAAACAAAGTGTAAGCTGAAGGCACATAATCATGCAATGATTTCTCAGTGCATCCAGGGACAAGTTTTCAAATTAAATGGAAGTAGACAGAAAGGCAAACTCCTCCAAACATAAAGTAAAATGTTCTATTTTAAGAAGGCTTCACCTACACACAAATTTTTACCCATTTAAATAAACTAGTTCAGCTAAACCACTGTAAATCCATGTTCAGCATCCTGTGTATTACCTCTTATTGTGTATATGACTGCCTTTTGGATCATGGGGGAAAAGGGGGCAATGTTTGGTCAGTAGTTTTGACAGTCAGTTGGTGGACAGTTTTCCCTATACTGCCCATCAAAATCCTGGTTGGGCAGGTATGGCCAAGAATCACGCGAACACAAAATACAGACACAATCAGCTGGCTGTAGAAGACCAGAGAGGAAAAAACGGCATTCTTTACACCTTGTCACAATACATAACACGGTGAAAATGAACACAAGGCAGACAAAAAACAGTGAGAGGACACATTACAAACATGTCAACAAATTGGATATATTCAAGTGTGCAGAACCCTAGTCACAGATGCTGCAATGGCCATGAAGAAAGAATGATCTAATCCCAAAGAAATATGAATGGTAACAATCTGAGCTCTAGCACTATGTTTTTTGCATGTGTGCGGCTTTGTCACCACTCTGTTTGCCTGATTTACAGAAATACTGATACTGAAGCAGCAGGACATGAATGAGCAAGACACATCTTCCTTCAAGTGGGATGTTAATGCAGATGGGAGTGCTTTTTTGTCATAGCTTTGACAGGAGGTTTCAGAACAGGAAGTGTCACAACAGTCGTTTCCTTCTGAAACTCCATTTTCCATCAGAAGTAGGAAGGGAACAAAGATGTTTTCAAGATTCATCTACTTCATGGGTGAGGAGAAAGCCAACACAGTCCAAATAAACCGCAGGCACAAAATAGTCCAAATAAACCACATTCCTTCAGACACTTCAATGTATTAAAAATTAGTTTTTGCCAAATGTTCCCTTCTCAGTACAGAGAAAAGCAGACTCTGTCTGGTAACCTGCATAACTTAGCTCTCAACATTTCAAATGTTTTGTCTGGAGAAGATATTTACATTCTTTTTTGAGACTTTAAGAATGGTTATGGAAGATTAAAAAGAAAAAGGTTCAAAATTACATCAGTTCAGACAAAATCAAGTGAACAGGACTACTAATCTGGATGGTGAGAATTTGACAAAGTATCTGAGACATAACATTCAATACAATCTTTTTAATGGCCACTAGCTGAGAAATTATAGAAATTTCTGAAAATATCTTCTGAAATTAAGGCATGGGCTCATGAGGACTCTTCACAGGTTCTTTCTTTTTGTTGTTGTTCCCCCCCCAATATTCTTAATATGGCACCTGGCTAAAGGAATCTGTCTATGGGGTCATTTTCAAAGAAATCATTATGATCACTGTTAAAACTGAAAGCCTATTGGTGTTTTCCCCAAGGCAAATGCTGCATATAACAAAGTGTGCATAATAGATTTTTGTTTTAATTAGAGGTTTTCTAGAGCTTCTATTCCAGTTACAGAACCATTTCAATTGTAAAACATCACTAGAAACCAATTGCTGGTTTTGGAAACTCACTAGTGGAACAGGTCAAGTCACAATTCATTTATCTGTCTGGCACAGACACTGCCTACATGAGGCATAATTACCTAGGAAAGGTAGTAGGTCAGCTAACTGTATGCATATGAAAAGGAAACTGTTCTTAAAGAGGTCAGCAATGGGTCACAACAAAAAGCTCAACGATTAAAGGAAGATACACATCCAGTCATTACATTTACTAACATAATATCAACCTACTGTTCTGCACAGCTTCCCCATTCAGTACATCATTAGAAACCAATACTATCTATTACATTGTGTTATTACTATCTGGAGATGGAAAATATAAATTATGCAAGATATCAATAAATACGAGTTCCTAAATGGTCTTTAACAATAAAAACTGCTGACATTATGCACGGTTGAGTTGCAAACCCAACAAAACAACAAATAATCAGATAAATACTGCTATTAGGTATAGTTTAAAAAAATATAATGCCAGAGACCATAACCTTCAACATTACACATTTTCATTTGTTACATTCCCAGGAATCATCTATGCGGTTATCTGGTTTAGCCCTTTGGAGCTGAAACTTTGGTGTGCGGAGCTTCTTCTCCCAAGATCTTTCAAGACAAAGAACATGGCCTCATCTCTGCACAGAGGAGGTGGACACTTAAGGCTCTGGCTGTCTTGCAGAATTGAGCCATTTGAACTGAATCGGTTGTGCTGGAGCAGGCTAAACAGAAATGTCCAAATTGGTCTTGTGGGCATTAGTAATAGATCCACTGAATGACTGCTCCCTGTCCATGCTGAGCACTGTTAGAAGATATTTTTTTTGTTACAGAATTAATTCTCTAACTCTGAACTCCTGCCATTATGAGTCCACCTCCAACAGCTGCAGTCCTTACCAACTACCAGTAAGAAAATTAACTCTATCCCAGCTGAAACCAGGGCAAGCTCGTAACAGAAAAATGGGTTGGATAATAGGACAACAGGGAAGTTTAAACAGAAGAGCGAGATGAACCTTTTCAGCAGCCTACATCCTATCTGGTCATAGCGCCAGTGTGGACCAAATGATTTAGAATGAATGGTTCTTACACCTATAGTAAGTGCCATGGTATAGTCTTTTTTTCACATGAAAATATAAAATGTACTAAAGTCTTAAGTGAAAAGGCACTTTATAGACCAGTGCATTTCTCTAATACAAACAATAGTTAAATGATATATCATGTTTTGATGGGTACAGAAAATGAAAGTAAGTCTAATCTATACTCGTCACATGTCTTAAGAGGAAAATTCTCCTTTTTGTAACAATGCTTCCTGCCACTCTTCATATCAAAACCTCCACACTTGTAGTTTTGTAAACTACAAAAAATTAATCCCTTGGGCACAGAGTTTCTTAAAGATACTTGCACAGAAGTTTAGGTCAAAATACTGGTTTTTAAGCCAAAGAAAGTTCTATTATCAAAACACAAAATATACTTAAACAATAACACTAAGGGTCTCACATTACGAAAAGCTCTAAGAAACTCCCATTACCCCCTACTTACACACAATACTAGCTGTGACTCTGCTGGGTCACTGTATTTTCACAAAGGCAGTGCTGTAGGAGTTCAGAGAATTCAGAGCAAGAGAATACAGAGAAACCAGAACTATGAGAAAAAAAGAACACAACAACTGGCTGCAGAAATTAATTACAAAGCTACAGGGTAAGCCTTTTTTGTGATATGATACATTCACACTTATCTTGAAATAATTCTGAAGACTTTAAAAGTGGCCTTACTAAAAGAGATGGAAGAACAGAGATTTTTACCTCATGTATTTGAAAAGAGGACTAGGGGCAATTAATGATTCTTTACGAGAACCATTAAGCAACACATGAAGAATGAATTATAGTAGTGAGCATATAAAGATAATGTTATTTTTTTTCCCCCAGAAAGCTCCATCTGCACAGGAATCCAGAAAACTCAAAGCCAAAATTGACTTTGTTTTTCCCTGTAGGTTGACCTTCTCTTACCTATTAACCAGAAACCATCAAGTCACTTCACAGTGAAATCCAAATACATACTCCAGTTGTATAGTGACTTAATTCACTCGCCTTCATAAATATGCTGAATACAGTAGTGAGAAAACGAGATGGTAAACTAACAGCAAAGTGAATATAACATTTTTAAAAACTAAATCGAGTCTGTTGTTCATATGCAGATTTTGAACCCAAAATATTGTAACAAGAATTTCAAGAACCATCTTGGATCTGGTGGAGCCATTTCTAGGTACCACCATCACCACTTGGAATAGACTCATTGTGAGCTATAAGCTACCAGCTGGCGGATGAAAGAGGCTAAGTGTTTAAGTACTGGCATATTTGAACATAAAAGAGGTTAAACCTTTAAATAGCTATTTGCAATACCATTGAAAGAATAGCCCTAAATACAGTATTGCAACTGTATGTGTAATTTGGGAAGTAGTCCATGGACTTCCTCTTTAAAAAGTTTGACTCTAATTAGATGTTGCTATATAGAATCTTTCCCAAGCTCCTGCTGAAGATTTAGAAGTGTTTAGGGATTAGCAAATATTTCTTTTCCTCGTACAATATATGATTCATCTCAGTCTACTCCAGTGCAAAGCAAGTGTTTATGAAAGAGCACTGTTGTGACACATTGTGCTGCATATCTTTATTTCTGCATTTGTGTTTTACAGTTTTAGGTACTTTTCCTCATGCAAATAGTCATATCGGGTGATTTGTATGAAAAGCTTAAGCACAAGATTTGAAGGGGGGGGTAGTCATAAAACAAACAACTCTAAAGGAAAATAAGTCAAAAGTGGGGATTTGTCATTGTAAGAGCACAGACTTACATCTAATCCAAGAGAAAGTTAAGCTGTGAGGCAGATTTTGTAGCATCATTCATGTATTCATCATTCTTGTTATGCTCTGAAATTACTCTGAAACAATTTAAAATAGTATTTATAGATAGACTTATTTCCATAAAATTACTCTGAAATCAAGTTTAAATAGTAAATATTTACTAAATGATAGCCATGTGTAGAAGAAAATTTACTAGAACCCCAGACAAGGAGGAAGCCCTGAGGAGTGATGCCACATCACAGTGAGGGAGATGGGAAGCATTTTCACCTACAAAAATCCAGACATGACATCAGCATCAGAGGATGATGTCAGACCACCCTGCATCATGGGGGAATGCAGCATTCTGCATCAGGCCACGGAGAAAAAAGGGGCACACAGAGAACCCAAATTTGGCTCTGGTGAGCTGGTATAGAGGGTTGCTAACAGAAATCTTCTCATTAGAGTCAAGAAGTTTAGGCTGTGTCTTTTGAATTGCTGTTAGTCTCTGAAAAAGTCAATTATCCACTGTTACTGCACAGGCATCTTATCTCCTGCTCCATACCTGTCCCAAGAGGGGAAGATACTGATCCAAGGACTCCGTCTCTGCTCTGTACAGCTGGCCACTGGAGAGAGTTTTCTTTCTCTTTTCTCTCTTTCTGCTTTTGCCCAAAGCAACTTTTACTGCTAAGAGCTAGTGTGTCTCATTGGCTATGGGTCCTGTGAAGAAAGGCCTGTGTGTGGACCTGTCTCAACATCCATTGTGCAACACTGAGCAGGAAAGTGCAGCAGCCCCTGGTGTAATGGAGCTCAGCCCAGGACCCCCGTCTCACTTGTGCTCTGCACCCTCCTCAGTTGCCTCTTGTTTCTCACTCCTCATTGCCTTTATGTATCTGCTCCTGGTCTTCTTTCTTCCTCACTTTGACTTAAACCTGTTCTTCTCTTTCACCTGACACCATCTAATCTAGCTCCTTGTCTCTAGCCACCTTGCCTGATGCCTCTTTCTCCTCCCCTCACCCACAAAGCATAAGCAGAAACCGGTAGTGAGCAAGATTTTAGTTATTTCTCCCAATTACATCAGACCATATACTCATAAAACCTTAGCATGTATTTGGATGTCTTGCTTTGAACCCTCTCCTCAACTTTCCACCAGGCAGCACTTATCCTGATGCTATGATATTCTTGAATTTGAGGAGGTGTTATTTCTTCTGCTTTCAAGGGAGCGTCTGCAGGTTAATGCATCAATGCAGTTCCTGGAATCAAAAATCTCATCAACGACAGCAAATACACTTGATGTCTTAGGGCGACATACAGAAAGACCCTGTTTTCATTTGTGCTTAATCCTTTCCTCTTGCATTGTGTTTTATTGTGAAGACTACGTATAGCAAGTAGACTATTTACAGTCTGACAAAGGCAAGCTGAAATGGCATACAGACATCAGGAAAAGCCAAATGTGTCCGAGTGCCAAACTCTTCAAACTCTGATCTGAAGATTCCAGGTGTTTTATTGTCTATAACATCTTTACAGAGCACCTGTAAGAACAGGTCTGTCTATGATAAAGCTGTTTACATGTGATAATGCTCTGCAGCTTCAGTTTTCAGTGTTAAAACTTAGGTTACTGGCTTCATTTCTGCAGCACTGCATTACTCAGTACAACACAAAATGAACAGACAGACATGAAACACTCGAGAAATGAGTTTTAAGAGGACACATGAGATCAAAGAACAGAGTCTACATCACATTTTGTTGAAAGCACACTGAGCCATTAGATCAAATAGTCTGTGTCACATTCTCCTGTAATTTCCAAAGCAAATTCTTTCTGGCAGGGATGAAGCGTTTCTTACGCTTTGTGATGTGTTATGATACAAGTCAGCCCGATTTAAAAGATCAATTCTTCTTTCACCAAAAGCCCATGGCCATAACCAAAGACTTCAAAACGTCTTAGCTATACAGAAAGCATTAAAAGGTATCCCAAAAAGGAAAATCAAAAACTGCCAAGCAAAATACCAAGGCAAAAGTTTCTAAGGAAGGGAATGAATGCTTCAAAGTCAGCTCATGATGTGATCATGCAGTGAACCAGCAGGTGCAGGTAGGGCCTTAGTATTGTCATCAGAGATATGGGCTCTGCCAATAAGTGCCTTTGCATGCTGGACTGAGCACACCAGACTGCTGCATGGAAGAGACAGAGGCTTGACCCCAGCAGTCCTTTTAACCAACTCAAACACAGCTTTCTTTCATCAATTCCCTTTTCCAGTAACAAGGACATGGGTGTTTATTTGGACAGAGGATAAATCAAAATGAAAGAGAGGATTGTTCAGAGAGTCTTGAGGCTTTAGGTATATTTTCCCAAGTAGAGGGAAATGATGATTGACAGTTATTGATATAATCACTAAGATTTGCAATGTCATTTAATCTTTCTATGCATCAGCTTCCCTTTATTTTCAGAGGAAGCTTCACACACAAAGAACTAATAAAGCTTGTTCTGCAAATTCTTCATTTCCTGTTATCAGACAAGACAGACTACAACATTTCATTGACTCAGTTGGATTCTCCCCTGAATATAACATTGAACATTTAGAACAAGAACTTCACTTCAGGCACGTGGCTCATAAAAACCAAGTAAGATTGCAATATAGGACTGTGGTGAAGAGCCAGTGACCTTGGGGTAAGTTGAGAAAAATACACAAATAAGAACACACTGCCAGAACTGAAAAGGCAAATTAAAAGTTACAACACACCACTGCTTTAAAGCAAACAAAAAAAACCCCCTATTTTGTCGGCTTTTCTGTAAGACAAAGTACACCGTTGTTTGTTAAATACACTAATGGAACTGCTTATTATTATTTAACTTCTAAACAAGAGAAACACCATTAGTCACAACACTGAATAATCACATCAATTTGCAAAAGAATCTTTTTAAAGATATTGCTGTTCTTTAAAGTACACAATACTTTCTATGAACAATTCCAGAGTAAAATATCACTAAATCATTTGAAGCTGGAAGGTTTACAGATCAGCTACCATAAATATGAGACTAATTACACCATCCAGAGCTCTGTAGGAACAGAACAATTACTCTAAAGGGATGTAACTCAAGAGCCACAAAATCCTCTGAGGAAAACTTTAGCTGAGGACTGGGCAATGTAATTTCAGTAGACAGGCCAGGATACAGTGTGTTCAATTGTACCAACTCACAGAAAAAACTGGGCAATGCTGTTCATGGAGTACAGAGCTCAAGTACTCCTATGCACTCAGTTGCACAGGTCACATACGTTGAGGAGTACACCAAGTACACAGCTGCACCCTAGATCAGGGAAGCACCTGGGGTACAACGAGCAAGGCAAAAGGAGTCACAAAGTCTCCATGTAAACATGGGGAGCTCCCCACCCTTCCTGCATTTCTATGGATGGCAGAAAGAGCTGATGCTCCGTACAGCCTATGCAGAAGCTCCTTGTTGTCTCTACTGACAACTGAGCAGTGACAGAGCCTGCGTGGCACCAGACACAGGGCCAAACCAACAGCCGGGTCCCTCTGAAGTGCCACAGACCACCATGCAGGTACCAGGTGACACTGCCCCATCAACAGCATCCCAGGCATGCAGCAGCAATGTTGTGTAAAATCATTCTTTGGGCTTGGTAGCAATGTCTCCAAAGAAAACCATGCAATGGAGAATCATATTCCATGAAAGTACACATCCAAGGATGAGGAAAAACAGGCAACACTGGAAGTCCAGCACTGACACTGCCAAAGCACACTACAGTTTGCAGATGGAAGATCTCACTCCCTCTCGCCAAAGACAAGAAAAAGGAAAAGAGGTTGTGGTCAGAGAGTACCAACAGTAGAAGTCAGCATCTGCAACAGCTGGTGGGCTGCTCCTATACAAGGCAAACTTTATTCGGGGTGTCTCAAGATCATAGAATAGAACCATAAAATGGTGGGTTGGAAGGGACCTTAAAGATCATCTAGTTCCAACCCCCCTGCCATGGGCAGGGACGTCTTCCACTACATCAGGTTGCTCAAAGCCCCATCCAACCTGGCGTTGAACACTGCCAGGGAGGGGGCATCCACAGCTTCTCTGGGCAACCTGTTCCAGTGCCCCACCACCCTCACCATAAAGAATTTCTTCCTTCTATCTAATCTAAATCTACCTTCTTTCAGTTTAAAGCCATCACCCCTCATCCTATCACTTACACTCCCTGATAAAAAGTCCCTCCCCATCTTTCCTGTAGGCCCCCTTTAAGTACTGGAAGGCTGCTATAAGGTCTCCCTGCTGTAAGTTCTCTAGGCTGAACAACCCCAACTCTCTCAGCCTGTCCTCATAAGGGAGGTGCTCCAGCCCCCTGATCATCTTCGTGGCCTCCTCTGGACCTGCTTGAGCAGGTCCATGTCTGTCTTGTGTTGGGGCCCCAGAGCTGGACACAGTACTCCAGGTGGCGTCTCACGAGAGCAGAGTAGAGGGGCAGAATCACCTCCCTCAAGCTGCTGGCCACACTTCTCTTGATGCAGCCCAGGATACAGTTGGATTTCTGGGCTGTGAGTGCACATTGCTGGCTCATAGTCAGTTTTCCATCCACTAATAGCCCCAAGTCCTTCTCCGCAGGGCTGCTCTCAATCCACTCATCACCCAGCCTATATTTGTGCTTGGGATTGCCTCGACCCATGTGCAGAACCTTGTGCTTGGCCTTGTTGGACTTCATGAGGTTTGCATGGGCCCACCTCTCAAGCCTGTCTCAAGGTCCCTGTGGATGGCATCCCTTCCCTCCAGCGTGTCGACCACACCACACAGCTTTGTATCATCAGCAAACTTGCTGAGGGTGCACTCAATCCCACTTTCCATGTCTCCATGAAGATGCTAAACAGCACCAGCCCCAATACAAAACCCTGAGATACACCATTCATCACTGCTCTCCCCTCAGACATAAAATCGTTGACCACAACTCTCTGAGCGTGACCATCCAGCCAATTCCCTATCCAACAAGTGGTCCATCTGTCAAATCCATGCCTCTCCAATTTAGAGACAAGGATATCATGCGGGACAGTGTCAAACGCTTTGGAGAAGTCCAGTTGCTTATCCACCAATGCTGTAACCCCATTGTAGGAGGCCACCAAATTTGTCAGGCATGATTTGCCCTTAGTGAAGCCATGTTGGCTGTCACCAATCACCTCCTTATTTTCCATGAGCCCTAGCATAGCTTCCGGGAGGATCTGCTCCATGATCCTCGTATTATTGACCCATACAAAAACACTGCAAGGTATAGCTGGAAATACAGAACTGGTCTTCTAATTACTTAGGATAGTAAAGTCCATTAAATCTTTGTAAATATAGCAAAAAAATAATAGTAATTCATAAAAGTTTCTTCAGCAGAGAGCATACAAGAGAGGCTAGAGTAACACTCCACATAATATTAGGCAGTTAAGATAAATTTAATTTTTTCTGAGAAAACCTCATAACATGCTGTTTATACAGTGTAGCATATTTTGTACAGATGATAAAACTTATTAATGACATTTCACTATAATTTCTGCTGTTAAATCTTGGCTAGAAAGTTGGAAGATTTCATCTTTTTAAATCTATACAATGAATTGTACAAACTAGGAAAGCATGGATTAGAAAGACTCAACTATCTTTGCTAAGGACACAACAACACATAATGCTTTGAAAATTAAACTGAAATTAATGAACTTGAGATAACTTGCATATTTTAGTGAAGTTTACATAAGTAGGTTTTTTCCCTAATCTTGACTAATAAGCCCAGGTCTGCTTCTACCTACTCTGTATTGCCATCATCTGGGCTGTCTGCAGCAACGATTGGCTAATATGCAGGGAAGCTTAGGGAAAGGTAGCTTTTTACAATGTCTGCCTAAACCAGTGCTTAGGCATGTCAAATGAAAACAAAAGTGTAATTGAATTCTTTGCCCCCTCCAAAAGATGCCCAAGCAGCAGAGCAGCTTGTCACTCAGCATTCTCGCACAGCTCTTTAGAGAGACATGGAGCCATATTGTAAATAGAGACACAAAACATCAGAGAAGAGCTACAGTTCCAATTAGGACGAAATCAGCCACTCTAGGCAATAAAACAACAGGAGGCATCACAACATCGATACCTGAGAAATACTGCCACTTGTTATCTAACCATATCGCTCACTCAAAACATTACCCAGGAGATTCAAAGCCAGCCTAAACACTTCAGAAACCATCCAGAGCCGTATGGCACTGCATTCTCTCATACCTCAGGAGTAAAAGTTAGCCAGAGCCTTCTGACAAACTAAAATGATTTATTATCACAAAGCAGAACTAATGCATTCTGCTTTACAACTCTCCTGGTAGTCTAGGAGAGACATTGCATTTATTACCTACAGTACATAATGCCCGGTGCAGAGCTGTGTATTATTCATAAGACTGGCTTTTTTGTGCCATCATAATGCTGATAAATTATGAAAAAATGCATATTTTATTTCAATTTCTAACATATTTTGGTACACATATCAATCCGTCATGTTGCTGTAGGAGGAATAAGCTTTATTGCTGACAGCTGTTGACACGTTCACCTCAACAGAGACGAAACAAAAGGGCTGCAGAGATTGTCCTCACTCACAGCTATCATTCCACTTTCATTGCTTAATTTTTTGTGGTTTAATATTTGGAGAAGGCTATGGAAGAAGTCAGTGCTACCAGAATTGGGGAATGCCAAGGGATGAAACAGTACAAAGGATTAAAAAAGCCATCAAAGGTAGAAAGTGGTATTTACAATTTTCTCTTCAAAGGTAGATTTCTGCTAACAGAGTGGGTCCCTAAAATGAATTTGATTTCCTAGATCAAGGTGAGGTTAATTTCTACAGGAGCTGATATAGGTGCTGCTGAGTAACACAACTACAGATGCAGGTGGGGCTGAAAGGAAACAAGGGAAATTTCAGCTTCCCTCTGTTTGGCTGTGGTGTATTTCTTCCTCTCTCAGCTGGAGGTAACATGAGCATATAGCCCAGAGGGCCCCCACCACCACTGCTCATCAGTCCTGATTAAAACCATCTTGCTAAAAATATTACAAAAACTGAAAATACAACACCCTGCCCTCAAACCCATTCAATTATTCACAAAAGCATCATCTATATTATTAGACAGATATAAGCCACACTATTTGCCTATTATTAAACTGTTTTACACCAGTCTTGACCTGATGTTAGCACTTCTAGTGCTTTCCACAGAATGTAGTTAACAGGGATAGCCCTATAGGTACTAGGGTACTAGGGTATCATGACAGTTGTGGGTTTTTTCTACTACTATTGGTTAATACCATAACACACTGAACAGATGAGCACAATCATCTGAACTATTACCTTAAAAAATACCAGCTCTTACAAACCCCAAAACCCTGCAGTTCATAAACTATGATCTCTTTTGGAAGGCTTAAATCTTACTGTTCCCTATACTTTATACTATTCTGATTTGGTTTTAACTTGAAACAACTACTACCAATACAAAATGCAAGTCAGTTCTCTGCTACTTCATTTTTATTCATTAAAATATGTTACTAATATTTACTGAAAGATCACAGCACAAACCTAACAAAGTGTGCTACTTTAATCAGTGGTGTGCACATAGTGGTTGTAAGGTGCCCTTTTATCTGCACACAAATATTCTGCGTGAGAGGCCTATGCCTGACATACAGCCACAGCTTTTAGATCTACGAGACCATTAACATAATTGGCTCTGGAGCAGATGAAGGGTTGTTTGCCTTAAAATCCTAGCAGCAGTCTTAAATATCTAACTAATAGCCACCTTTTACTCAATGGTCTTTCTAAAAATAATGTGCACTCTCCCTGTATGAAGAGGAATTTGCACCTTGCACTCAGTGAGTTGCTTAAATCCTTAAAGGGGAATTTCCTAACAAGCGCTGCCTGCCCAGCACTGAGCATGGATGCAGCCCTGCCACAGCCTGAGCCACGGTATGACATTAGTTTCTTTGAAAGTCTCAGCAGCATCTCGAGCAGCAGGATCTCTTCCATCTCACAACCATCTTGTGTGACTTGGCACAGCCGAGATGGGCCTGGCAAGCCTATTACCACCCACCTGCACAGAGCACCCTTCCTCCACCAAAGGAACCTGGGCAGCGTTTGCTCCCAAATGTCTCACCTTGCCCCAATACAAAGGTTTCTGATTCAATATTCCCAAGTAAGGTCAATCTTCATAAAAGTTCCATAAAAGCAGCATACAGGAGTACTCCATGTCCTTGAAGGCGCCTGCCCACGTTGGAAGCATACCGCATTAATCAGATAATATATCAAAAGCATTTTAATGCATACAAGGCAGCCTGGGCTGCACCCAATGTGTGGCTTGATGGGATAGACTAGGATATCCTGCCATCTGCTGGGAACAAGCGGCTTGCTGCCTCTCTTCAACCTGTTTATCACCTCATAATACATTATGTACTTTTAAAATCCAAGGACACCAAATAAGGTTATGAAAAACATGCAAAAGGATTTGTACATCACACAGGTCATTTGTGAAATACATAGCATAGTATATATTTTGAAAGCATATTTGTTTGACAGGATCTCCTCCGGTGTATGGATCATTTTATACAACACCATAATAACGTCTTCTAATATCAACACTATAAATTTTATCAGTCACGTTAATTCTTGCGTAATTGAAATTTTTTTCTATTTGCATAATAAAAGAAACATTTAAATATTCAAGTAATCTAGAAAGATTTGGTGATAAACTGTCACTTCATAACTTTCAACAGTTTCCTTATTTTTAGAATCTTATTCCAAGTGTTTTGGTATTATGGGGGGTTAGAGGGTAGGTTTTGTTTCAGTTAAAACCTTAGCTGTCAGATTCAGGAGATTTCAAGTAAACAAGTTTGAGAAGACTTTATGGAAAAGAAATGAGGGGGGGAAAAAAAACCCAACTTGGAAACACAACTAGGAAACACCCTTATGTCTTTGAAGACAGTAAATTTGGATCACCTATATTGTCAGGAGTAGGCCCCCTCCCTGGAAGTGTTCAAGGCCAGGCTGGATGGGGCTTTAAGCAACCTGGTCTAGTGGAAGGTGTCCCTGCCCATGGCAGGGGGTTGGCACTAGATGATCTTCAACATCCCTTCCAACCTAAACCATTCTATGAACTCCACTACAGCTACCTAACTCCATACCAGCCAGGTTGCATAATCTTTAGCACCACTGTAATAATCTCAAATAGCCCAGTTTCTAGCTCATGACCCTCCAAAGCTGACACAGACAGCAGAGGGCCGCTGTAGTACTCCAACCAGATGCCCAGCTAGAGGCATGGAGTCCTGGGTGGCTGAGGCATTCATTCAGTGCTCTACATCTGCAAGCCAATTCAGAATAGATGCTTCCAGGCTGCACTGAAGTTAGCTGTACCTTTTAGCTGGCGAGATAACACACACCACCCTAAGATAACCACATGGAGAAAGCTCCAGGATATCCACAGATGTTACAGCACTGTGGTCACTGCAGTGGCATTATACATCCTCCTCTGTGAAGGCAAGCCTGCCTTATTGTCCTGAGAGGTGTTGAGGATGAGGAGCAAAGTGGGTCACCCTGAGAGGAAGGAGCCCACCAATATGCATAACACTTGTCCAGGAGTAGTTTGCAGTCAGAAAGTTGGCTGGGTGAGGCAGAAAGGAGCACAAAGCGAAGGTAAGCATTTCGTTTAACAAACTTGTTAAAACTGCAACATGGAAAAAAAAGCACTATCTGCGCATGCTGATTTGTTAAAAACTGTTGGCTTAGTAGCACTTTCTGCATTACAAAAAATAGTTTAAGATTTAAAAAAAACACAAACTTTTTCCCATTGCAGTACAGTTTATAATCAATGAAGAATGCAACATGTCATTTAAAGAACAAGGTGACACCAGAGTTCTCAGTTGTCTGACTAACTGTACATAGTTATAAAAACCTCCAGAATGCACACAAATCTTCTTGCCTATGTTACTGAAAGTATGATGTCAAAATAGTCCTGTTATTTCTAGTAAACACTAGAATCTATTCAGAAAAATGCACCATTAAATATTACAGGACATGCCTGTAAATATTCACACTCCTATGTAATCCTCGAGAAGAAATAACATGAATACACATAATACGTTACAAATAACCTGACTACCAAGGTACCCCAGCCACTTAACAAATCTACTATAAACAGATTTATTCATAGTGATTACTTCATATCCACTCAGGCTGCCAATCAAAGGAAAAAAAAAAGTTTCACTGCACTGGGGAGTAACACAGTAACAGTGTAAAAAGCAAAGCAGACTCAAATATTGGAGCCAGTGGAAGTAAGTACCTGATTCAGAGTGCAACTGCTCGGGCTGGAATTTGGCCAGGACAAGGGGGATGATGCCTCTGGTCCAGAGAAGCTGCTGATCTAATCACCACTGCAGTCCCCTGTTCAGTTTTACATTTAATGTGAGAAGTGACACATCTGACCATAGAGTGCTTCCCTCTCACTTGCTGGCTTAAAGGAAACAGACTGCTTAAACGCCAAGTTTAAACATTACACAAAACACTAAGTGCAAGACAGCAGTTTAAATGTATTTCAAAAGGAATATGCTGAAGTTGTGCAAGTCCCAAGCTCCTGTGTTTGTGTCAGCATTAATTCAAACTCCACTTCAAAGCACTGCCAGCAAGTAGGCAACAACAGGGTACAAAAAAAAAAAAAAAAAAGGCACCTAGAGAAAAACACATCATAGGGAAAAAAGAGCAACTTTACAGATAAAGCTCAAAGCGATGAAGAAATGCAGTCTGCAAATATGTTCAGCATAAAACCAGACTAGGAAATAATTTCAACTTTGCTCACTTGGGTGGCCCATGCCACTCAATACAAACTGATTGAAGTCATTCTTGAAATTAAAAAAAGAGTATCACACTTCCATTGAGTGACAAACTATTGAATTTCCTGTCCTTTCAACTGCAAGCAGGACCCTTTATGACAAGTCAGAAATAATCAAACAAGAACCCCCGTGCACAACATATTTCCCACAGAAACATTTAATACGTTGGATATACGTGAGCCTCTAGCATACAACAAGATTCACCCATGCTGTTAACAGGCAGTAAGAGTATCTCTTCACAGGTACTGCCCACTCTGCTTGTGTCTGGGCCCTGAGTGCACTAAGGGGTCTGACCAGAGCCCCCATCTTGCCCATGGCCCAGGACCCCGTTTCAGCCCAGCCCAGGGCATAGTCCCTGCCCATGGCCCTTTAGGCACCCCCCTCTGCTCCTGGCTGTTTCAGAAGACCCCAAATTAATTCTCTCAGCAGCAGGGATTCTGAGTGAGCAAAGCATAGACCACCATCACAGGAACAACTGCAGAAAACCCCAAATCAACTATGAGAGACAATATCATGGGTAGGGGCTGCAGCAGTCCCTCTGCCCTCTGTAAACGTCACTGCTCTTTTTCAATATGCTTTCATATTTAGATGCAATTGATGATAGTTACTGATTTAAAACAGGGAAAAAAACAAGGGAATGTATAAAATGAATTTCCTATGAAAACATTATTTCAGACATTAAAAGAAATTCAACTTACAGAAAAATCTCATCTGAAATTAATGTATAGTACAAACTTTTTTTTGTATAAAACAAGTTTTTGATATTGAAAGTGAAATAAGTATTTCCAAGATGGTGCTAGAACTCAAAGATAATTCCTGTTTTCATGACGGACATATGCTTTCTTCTACGCTTGCTCTCATTCCATGTATTATAGAGGTTCCTTTACATGTTTGCAGATGTGCATAGGAGCAATAAGGGGATGCATAGATTTTTGTAAATGATCTGCTTTAAGAGGCACTTAGAGCAGTGACCCCTTAAAGCAATTTCAAATAGTAGCCATGATTTAACACTTATTTAGCTAGGCAAATGGCTTATTATTGGCAAGTTGGTTATTCTTCTAGTACGTCAACCAGGTCACACTTAAAATCAATACATGGCATTTGTCAACTGTGTTTCATGTGTCTTCAGCCTGATTATATTCATTAAGAGAACAGACTACTAATAGCATTCATTGTAAATCAGGTTATGGTGTCAGGGAGCAACAATCTTACTGCAAAATAATGAGCTTAAATTCTTAGCTAGAAGAGCTATACAAAGCTCAGTTGTAAAAATCATAATGCATGTAGTCTTTAGCCTAAGAGGGCCTTCAGCCTACAAAACCCTGAAACAATGTTGCCATAAGTATTCCATCAACCCATGTTTAATATCAGTCATGAGAGGAAAAGTAAGTCCAGTGGAGACCTTCTCAAAAAGAAATCAGATTATATCCCATGGTTTTACCCCACCATTATATACACTAACACTTGAACAAAACTCATTT
The DNA here is from genome assembly GCF_031877795.1 of Strix aluco. Classification (NCBI taxonomy): domain Eukaryota; kingdom Metazoa; phylum Chordata; class Aves; order Strigiformes; family Strigidae; genus Strix; species Strix aluco. The sequence continues at coordinate 56,207,018 of NC_133935.1, forward strand.
CACCTTCAACCTTCAACTTCAGTCCCCAGCAAAAATGAAGAAATGGCTAATCAAGTTCCTAAAATAACCTTTCAAGCATCCGTCTATTTCTTCTTAGCAATACAAACTGATGAACATTAGTGCTTCATACACACTCATTTGATGTATTGGGCTACAAAAATTGGCTCAAAGTCTGTGTTTTATGCCCATTTGTTTCCAGTGCAACTGGAGACATGAGAGCAAAACCTACTCTTTTGCATCTTCAGTCATGACCTGCATTCCAGCTGCAACTATGAGTGTGTCACCCCTGATTTGTGTTCATTAATCACAACAGCAAATGAGGTGAGCACAGACCTGGGTTCCAGGCTGCAGTCTGTAAACTGGATCAATCACAGCTGATTGGCATTTGGAATCAAACCAGGAGAGTGTGAAAAAACAGATGCTGGTTCAGAATGAGAAAAAGGAAACAAAAGGCCGAAGGAGTACGGCTCTAATTGATATAACATAAATAAAAAACCAACAGGTTGAAAAGCCTTTAAATTTTGAGAGAGGAGAAACCAACTGTTTAGAAGCACAGTGAAGTAATTTACAATGTTCCAGATTTTTAGTGGTGGCTGTACACAAGAGCCAATTAAATAAATGCTACAGTAGGATTGCCAGAGTTCCCATTTTTTGAATTGAATTATTATTGAATTGTAACCACTGGCTGAAGCAAAGGCTTAAAAGACTCAGTATAGTTTCTATTCGTTACCATGGAAGCAGGGGAGAGTGATACACAACATATTTCAGAAAAAAAGTTCTTTAATGCTATTCATTAATGGTAATTATTAACTTCTACAGACTTACATATCACAAACATTCTTTTTGGCTCTAAGATATCAAATACATGATCAAACAGGACGATAGAAGTACATTTGAGAAAAATGCTGACCTCTCATGAACTGGGAAAACTAAAAACACAAGCCACAGTGTAAACTGCCTAGGAGCCTGGCAATTTTCCTACCACTGTTGAGAAGGGACCAGTTATATATTACCATCTTTTTCATATACTCTGTGCTCCACTGGCTTGATCTGTCTAAATATTGTACACTTTTCTCTGCAGCACACAGAGGATAGGGTGACCTAGAATTTAATTGGAAATGGCAAAGTAATGTTAGGTAACCTCCATCAGTACTGTCGCATTGCTCTTAATAACACAGTTAATAGCCTGTGTCAACACGGACTATAATATATGTTTGCAATCCTTCGTTTCAATCTGCATCTTGCCATCCTTTGGATATGTGGATGCAAATGATACAGGAATTAACATATTGCTGTATACAGCTGAATGTTAACATGAATGAATTATTTATAAGACAAGCTAATGACTAAATGATACTGACTTGAGAAACAGTAAAAAGTCTGGTTTAGATAAGTCTTTATGTCATTACATTTTACCAAGCAATCAGATTTGAAACACAAGCAGACTTCTTAAAAAAAAAAAATAAAAAAAATAGAAGCTCCAAACAGTAAAACAACTGGAAACCTTCTAAGCCATTCAAGGAAAAAAAAAAATAAGAAAAAAAGGACAAAAATCTCTTATAGAATCTTGGTATTCAGTTATCTAGTCAGATATTTAGACATATATATGTATTTATTTCTCTGCCCTGCTTACTGTTCACCTGCAGTACATTACAATCACCAAACAACTGCCTATTTTAAAAAGATATACACAAGCCAGATGATGATGAGTTGCACTCATTCCATTCCCACACCTGCCCATATATAGGAAAGTAGGGCCAATGCAAACTTACAGGAACAAGAATGAAAAGCCTGAACCAGGTAGGTTTCAAAACAAGAAGACGACAATGACATTAAAGTCATGCTCTTTCTTCCTTCAGTTGACAGATATAGATCATTTGCGAACCAAAGGTTTTACAATGTGCATTACTTAGCTCTGAGATTTCACGGAAGGAGGAGACGTGCACTTCATAGCCCAGGCTTCCCAGGGGGCATGCAGAGAGAGTATCACACACCCCCATCTAGGAGGACATGCAGCAGAACGCAAAGGATGTTCAGGAGCACAGGCCAGACTGTCCCCAAGCTACAACTGCCACCAACCCAGAATCTCCGCTGTGTGTCCTTTGAGAAGAAACCCTTTAAGTGGCACTTTCCCCAGTGAAGCCATTCTTAAAAGGCAAAAAGCACCTTCCTTTTTTTGTCTTTGAATTACACTGGAAATGCTAATGAAACTTACTTGACATAGACAGAAACCACATGGACAGCATTGACATTATTAAATTCTGTGGTGCTTAAATTACACAATTTTCAGATCACCTCCAAGAGTTGGACCCCTTGATCTTGCAACTGCAACCTCTTTTGCAGAAGGCAGCACATACAGCAATAAAATTTGGTAGTTACAGCCTCCTTTCACTGTTGTAGGTGGTGAGCATGTATAGCTCTGCTTCAAATGTTAATAAATCGGTTGTAACCATTTTAAAATTTAGATTAAGTAGCCACCTCACCAATGTGACCAGGGAGGTAAGTTTTCACATCAACAGATTACCCAAGGGGTCTAATCATTAACCAGTTAGTAGCCTGCAAACATTACCCTGAGTTATTTTAATGACCTTCAACCATCAAAAAGAAGGAAAAAGGCATACCTATGAAATTGGTCTCTCTGTAGTTAGAGAAGTATAATTTCTTCTGCCTCTTACTATATCAAAAAAGTCTCTGCAGTGAACTGTCACAGGTAGTGACTTATTTTTTAGCTAGATTGTCACCATTTGTTGCACACTCTAATTGTTTTATTGTAGACCAGGAACCTGAACAGCCGTACCCTTCTCCATGCATTTTCCAATTTTGGCATCAATGGAGATCTCCAAGCAAAGTGATGGTGTAAACAGGGAACTCTTCACAGAAACTACTCAATTGTCAAATTTGTATTTTCCCACTCTGTAATCCCCAGGAGAGGGGAGGGAGTGGAAAAATCAGGCTTGCTAAACTTAGCAAGCATGAGAACACTTTGCAAGAATGGCTTTCTTTTTCTCCTTTGTTGTTTCGAAGAAAAAGGGTGGGGAAGAAGGGAATAATTGAACGAAAAGGGAAAAAAAAGTCTGCTGTATGTATTACACATTTTTTCTTACTTTAAATAATAAGCTGGAGGTGTTCTCATGTGAGAACTCAGTTGCTTCCTGTTTGATGCAGCTTTGACTTTATATAATTATTTTTTCCCAAGACTTGTAAGCAACAATTACTACCACAGCTATCTAAAACAATTAAACATGATAACCATCTATGTCAGTACAATCAATCAGTTGGAGCCTGAGTCAGTCATTCACCCACAGATTTTTCCCTCCCCACCTCCAGTTTCTCATCAGCTGGGAAAGTCACATTTTCAGAAAACCATTCCCAGGGGTGGCCCCAGTAGCATGCCAAGGAGGCCACCCACTTTGAACTATTTCAGACCAGAACATATGGCACAGGTAATATGATATGCAAAGAATATACAGTTCCTTCTTGATATCTCATATATTATCAGTCTCATGGAGTAATCACTAACTACTGAATTACAGCAAAACAGAGCCAACTGCAGTTTTTGGGTTACTCGCTCTACCTGTGCTTCTCTCCAATTTGTATCAAAGAGAAGCGCTGGAGCCTCACTCCAGGCAGGCAGCTGGGGGATCAGCCTTGTGCTCAACCAAGTTCAACGTCACCAGCAGCCTTTAAATACTGCTCACAACTCAGTAGTACCTGGCCTCATGAAAATGAAAAGGGGTCATTAAAAAAAAAAAAAAAAAATTAAAAAAGACTGACATGTTTTGCAAAGTAGATTTTTAACTTTCAGTTACTTAAACCTGGCTCAATCATACTAGGAAACCCCTGACAGCTGACCCACAACAGCATTTTCCACTGTAAAAGCTGAGTAGGTTATTAATGTTATTTATCTTGCTAAGATGAGATTCTTTACATCACATAAAAAACAGCTAGTCACACCTTGTAAAAAGTTTCTAGGTAAATAAAAATCTAAGGCAAAATTCTCTGTTATACAGATCTTTTGTGAACAGTCAACCGAAGACTCAAAACAGATTTTTTTTTCTCCTATGCTCCATCTATTTAAAATCAAAAAGCTGTGCAAAAACCACCCTCCGCAGGGGACCCTCCATGCTTAGAATCAGAACTCTGCTCTCCCACCTGTGCGTTGAACTCTCAAGGGACCAGTCGCTCTCCCAAACCTCTAGGAAGCAAAGGTGTGATGCTGTCAGACACAGCAGGTCCATCTGCAGTTTAGAGCACTTTGCTAGACTTTGGTGTCCACTGGGAAGCTGATAAAATCATCAAAGTATTCCTGTGCAGCAGTCTCACAAAGGGGGGAAAAAATGAAGAAAAAAGCACCTTTTATCTTTCGGTGTGATATTTAGCCATATTTACAAGGCAACACACTAGAGCTGCATCTTCCTTTCCAGAGTGTGTAGACCCTCTGGGAAACACATGCAAACATTTTCATAATGGCACAGCACTAACCAGAGGCCACCGATAAAAATAACACTGATGAGAAAGTGAATAGCTTTAGGACTATTTATATATGCTGGATCTGTGCAGCTTTAGAAAAAAAAGAGTCTGGGAAAAAAAAAAAAAAAAAAAAAAAGGAAAGACAGAGTTCCTCATTTGTGTACAATTCAAAAATGACTGGATCATGCAAGCATGGGTTTTGGATGGATGCCCTAGCTCCATTTCAGTACTTCAGAGCAAAATAAAGCAGCCCTGCAGTCTCACTCAACAGGGAATAAGCACTGCTTGCTGCAGAAACAAACATATTATACTGCATTTCATCTTATGGTAATATTAATCACTACTACCAGTCTGTCTCATATTTGCAAAGGAAAAATTGATAAAGGTTTAAATTTGTAGGCATTGTTAGATCATTTTTGCTGAATTTCCAAATGAAAACCAATGCATTTAAGTCTAACACATAAATTGACTATCTTTACTAATTTACAATATAAATGATGTTCTTGAAAAATGAAATGATACAATTATCACTGATTGGTACCCCACCCCACTGAGTGCCATACTTTCTCCATGGCCTGCTCCATCGTAATGAACACCTTGCAAATCACTTTAAATATTCACATTCACACTTAGGAAATTTATCAACCTAAAACTTCTCCAGAACTGCCTCTGACGTCTGGTAATCACATCGGCACTTCTGAACCCTATATAGGAACCTTCCCAATCCACTGATTTCAATTAAGTAAATTGCCTTCCTATCTGTCAAGGAACAAAAATATAGGTCTCTAATAAAATATAAAATACAAAGCTTGCTTGCCCATCTCATCACAAGAGGTACCATATCATATCAAACCAAAAGCTGAGCCAATTCAGTGTTCTCTTTTCAGCAGTGGTTGCTAACCATGCTTATGAAATAGAGAAAATACAAAGCAGTGTTTTTGCTGACGTACCTTCTCATGCTTCCAGCAGTTATCAGGAGATTGCAGAAAGATCAAGACATACAAAGTTTACAAATCATTTCCTTCCACAGTGCATCTATAACAGTATGTTTATGGGATAGCATTTTGTTTAAGTGTTAAAATTGGAAACATCATTCTGACGTTTTATGATTTACTATCTTTCTAAAATCGGAGAGAATAAAGGTACTAAATGTCTGAGTTCTTAAAAAACACATATTAAGCACTCTGATTTCAATAGAATTTTTGCCTTAGGTTACTTATTTAAAGAGAATTTACATGCTTGGCTTTCCTTAAAAAGGTTACAAAATTCTTGCATGAGCAATTTGCTCATAATCAGATGGTAAGTAAACTATAGAAGGAGGAGATGGAATTTGCTTTTCCAAGTCCTTTTGTTACTTCTCTATACTAGGCACATTTTAAGGAGGTTATAACATGCAAATCTATTGTATTAACTCAAATGTCATAACAAGAACAAATTATTTTCCTTGTTCTACTACTGAGCTAACATACATTCTGCAATTAAAACAGCTTAATTTCAAATAGAAAACTAAGTTCAACCTTATCAAACTTGTACCTGTTGTTCATCCACTGTTCTGTTCCATCGCCGACTTCTTTCCAAACAAAGCAATATTAGATTGCCCTCTAATGGATTACCTGCACAACTGCACAATCATGTTTTTGCTGTTATGTCTTTAAGAAGTAAACAAGGTTGCACTAGAAATGGGAAAATTAATGCTGTTTTGTCTTCACTTTTGTTTAACTATCTTTTCAGATTTGAATTGAACTTTGCAAAATTTTAATTGTCAACATATTCATTTTACTGTATTCAGCTACAAAGTTAAGTAACGTGCCGCATGTTCACATTTTAAAATAGTCTCAGACTGCAAATTGAATTTGAAATCTGGAGTCAGAAAGCTTCTTATAAAATAATAAAGTAGAATCTGAGCCAGCAAAGGATTTCTCAAGAAAATTTCAAGAGATTCCAACTCGACTTTTGCACTCAATTATCTACCCAGAACCAAATGCTAAACTTGCCGACTCCACCACTGTCCTCCTTTGTCAGCAAGATGACAGCCAGCACGACTGCTTGTCTTTCTGCTTTTTTCTTTTTTCTCTCCTGAAATCAAAGTGCTTATCTCTTCCAGATGGGAAACAACTACATTTTCCGAAAAAGAAGATTTTGTAGAAGAGATCTAAATGCATCTAAATGTGACATCCAAAATAAACAAGAGGACATACGGATTTTTACTACATAGCTATTTCAAGATATTCTATACTTAAAGCTTATAAAATAATTGAACTGAAGATTTCACTATTTCCAGCCTAAATACCTGATTTAAAATACCGTAATGTGGCTCAAATCAAAAAACTCTTCATGCATTTTAATAAAGAAATGCACACGTACTCCCCTAAGCCAAGTGCAGCCTTCTTGGTCAGAAACGAGAAGGAACTGACCACCTTGAAGGCATCCCATCCTACAGAGCAGGAAAAGGCTTGTGTTACACAAATATAAACCAAAGATTTCCTTCACTAAGCACTTTCCTCACTCCATATTATCCACATATCTTACCATGGGTGTACATGGGGCAGCCATCCTGAGCACGGAGAAGGGACAGATAGCTTCACATAGTTCAGGTAAGTGAAGAGAGGCAACCTCTCTCTCCCTGAAGCTCAGCAGGTCCACATCTGTGCAGAGGACTGGTTTGGTACGTTTACAGATATGGCCCACCCCTGCAGAAGTCAGCCCTTGGAGGCCGCACAGCAGTGGCCACAGAAGAGGTATCCACACCGACCTCTCTTGGCACATGTTGCTAGCACTTCTCTGCCAGCATCTATAATACACTTTATATCTGGTAAGATATACACACAGATGCTCCAAATCCCCTCAACTCTTTAAAATACATATGCACCTTTAGGTAAAAGGTAAGGGGTTTTTTTTTGTTTTTTATTTCTCAGACATTTTAATGCTGCTCCAGCGATAATTTTTAATTATCTTAATTCTCAAAATGCTAAATATCCATTGTGTATTTCACCAGTAAAAAACCCCAAACAATAGTGAATACATTTCAATTTAATGCAATATTTAACATACTAAAAGAGCCAAGAGAGCACAAGTTTAAGCACACCATCTATTATCCTTTAGTTGTCTAGTTTTATCCTTAAAACCACCACAATCAACATCTGTAAATTAAAACAATTTAGTCTTTAAAGTATGAGGAATAAGATCTGGTGAACATGAGGAAAATGGAGGAGACTTGAATCTCTGAACGTTACCATTCAAGTAAAGCTCTTCTTCCTGGATATAGCAAAATAAAGGGGTTCAAGGACAAAAAAGAGACAAAAGGCATTTCTGGATTGCTAAATTCATTAATTATAACCAAAATACAGACAAGTGTCAGCATTCAACAGTGGAAGAACAAGAAACCAGCTTAGATCTACATCACGAAGCTAAAACAAGTTGTAGCAAAAACTATGGATTAAAGACGTTTGAGTAATCACGTTCCATTTGCTGCAAGATTTTGATGGTATCGAAGAAAATTGCATTTTCCTCTTTTGTTCTTATAATGAGGTGCAAGATAATTAAGTCTGAAAACACAGATATGTACAAACAAACAAAACAAGTAAGCTTTTCTGATAATATCCAACCGGTGTACTATGGAACAGAGTTTTCTAGCTAAATCTCTAACCACTCACACTGGGATTTGTTGTCTAAAGCTTACAAAGGTTACACATCCCTAGAAGAGCTATGTAATTTCAAGTAACAGCTCTTGCCCAGTTCTGGCTGAACTGAGATTTGAGCTATTATATTTAAAACAAACTATAATGAAAGAGAAATCCACTGAACTGGCTACAACATTTTCAGTCATGAAACTGGGTCTAACCTATGCTGAATATAATGACTTCTGGCACTTGCGCTCAGAAACAGAAGCAATTTTTACACCCAGACCACCCAGCATCTGACTATCTGATTAGGGCATGAGTACTGAAGATGATATATATTTCCATATTCAAGTGCTCAAAAATATGCTTACCCAAAGAAAAGTGCATTTCAGGAAGGTTATTTCTTCCTTTGCCCTTCTCTTAAAGTTGTAACTTAGACTAAAACTAAGGAAACAGTTTCTAAATGACTAAGGTTTAACTAAATAAGCCAGCTGACTAACACAAAACAGGTTATGGTGAAAAGTATTTTAAAAAAAAAAAAAGGATACCCCCCCCCCCCCCCATAAAAAAACAGAAGTTAAAATTACTGTTCTCCTTATAAAAAAATGAGGAGGATTGAAAATTAATTAATGAATCAACAAAACTTTACCAGGCAACAGGTATCTATTTAGGAATATTCAAAAGCTGAAAGAAAATGTTGTGAAGCACAGAACAATCTGTGTGAAGAAGAGATTATGAACTGGAAGTCAGAATTTATAAAGTTATCTTCAAAGTATATTTGAGACTGAGAGCATCAAAGCCCTTAAGAAAGAGGGAACTCTAAAACACATAGAAGCATGACACTAGATCAGCTTTTAAGGAAAAATTTTTGAAATCCTGCCTCAAAACTCAAAATAGACTGCTCACTATCAACTGGAAGTATAAAGGGAGAGACGCCAATATCACACAAAGGTATTCTTTGGTACAAACTCCATAGAGGGTGGGGAAGTATAAAAAAACAAAGGAGGCAGAAGCATAGCAATACTAACCAATGTGACAATGCTGTGGCTGTGATACAAAAGCGCAAAACAAAGCAGGGAAGGTTTGATGACCTGCTAGAAATGCTGTAGAAAGGTCTCTGACAACAGTCGCTATAAAGGTAAAAGAGAGTTTCAAAACAATTTAGAAAAATATATAGCTCTTTTTATTTCTTACACAAGTCACAGATTAAGTGTTATCTTTGTCTTAAAGCATTAGTAATCAAGAAGGATTCTGCAGGGGCCTCTGTGTCAAGAGTGACTTCAGATGATGCTTCTGTCTCTCAGCATAGAAGAAAGTAAAAAAATAAGTGATTGCATAGGTCTTTTACAGATCAATAGGAAGCAGAAATGTTTATTCCACGAATAGTAGAGGAAGCTGTTTGACTCCAGGGGAAATGCTGAATAAAGCAAATGGATCAAGAGAGTATTTTTCCCCTGCTCTTTCGGCTATAGCACCTTTTGTCTTTATTTCTAAGCAGCAGACTACTCTTCTCCTAAAAATACTTTAAGTTTCTTTCAGACTGGAGGGAGAACTTTTGAAACCATTATGGATTAGTGTGGAATCTGGTTCAGGCAAGTCCCGTGTGTGGGACAGTTCACCTGAACAGCTGGCTCCAGTGGAACCAGAAAGTACCAAAGGGTCATTGATTCACACCAAAGATGAAAAGTAGTAATTCACCTCCACATCTCTGTGAAGTCAACCAACACAATCAAATGACCTGTACCCTCAAAACAGCAGCTGCCGCTTTCAGCAAGAGCCTACCACATTATCACATGTGTGTTTTATAGACCCCGCATCTATATACTACTGCTTACACAAATCCAGCTCTAAATGTGCCCAGTTAATGTAAAGGAACTAAGCCCACTGAAAGCTCTTGTTGCATACCAGGTACTTATTTGAAGTTACTGCATGTTTAGTGTTTGCTGACAGTAGTAAAAAGAAATTCCTGTAAGTTTACAGTTAATTTCAATTTAAAGCAAGGTGAACAGATTTCCCAAGTACTAAGAAGAAGAACAGGGAATGACTGGACATTTTATCGCAAGTACTCTAATCCCTTAAGGATGGAAACTGTAACTCACCAAAAAAACCCAAGACCCTGAAGGTTAATTTGATTGCATGACTAGCAATTCACACTTCTCCTCACCAACCTCTATCATAAAAAGCAATTACTCTGCAGAATAACTAGGTGCTCAAATAGACTACTAATTGTACCATATGTGGGTGGAAGATACCATCTCCTAGATTTTGTTCAGGTTGCATTAATTTTCTCCTGTTAGAAATGCATTCCTCCACTTCTTCCACCTCATTTCTAGATCCATATCTAATGGTGCTACTAAGAAAAAAAAAAAAACAAAACACAACACAACCAACCAGCCTGACCTCATGGACTGTTTCATCATCCCTGTGTATAAACCTGGTGATGACATAAGGGGGTGCTTCAGAACAAATGCTTACTCAGGTTGGGAGCAAGCCTCTGACTTGGTTTCACCTCAGCCACCATCTTCTGACTGAAGAATGGAAGGGAGTATTTGTTCAACCAGATGATGAGCCTGGAGAATCTTTACAAGACAGGTGAATGTTAGATATCACAAATTATATTCCAGTCATGCAATACCAAAGAGCTAAAAGAAATCATTTAAATGGATCCAAACAGGAAGGAGCAATGTGATTCTGGCAACGATTCTTGCAAGTCTCAGACAGTCAAAGATGCAAAGCTACATCATCATGTGATGAAAGATAAATGATAGAAAAGACAGCCAAGATAAGTTATATACCTGTAAAGAGTTGCCAGGTAATAAAAAAAAAATCTGTGCATATTTGTGAGGTGGGGAGAAGTGGTAGAAGCTGTTGGCAATAATGTAGCTTTGAAGAAAGTCGCTTCTAGACAGATCTTTGTTTTTAAACTCTTAGTTCCAAAGCTGCAAAATTTTAAAAACCTATTACACCTTCTGGACTTTAACATTTAAGAGCATAAACAAAAAGTTTTTGCTGCCTCAAAGCCAGTTTGCAAGAGCACAAGCTCTTACAACTCTGGAAGTGTCAACAAGCATACACCAAAAGAGTGCAGACTCCCCTCTCTGCCCTATGGGGGCTCGCTCCCTCACTTGCTTTCTTCCATTTACAGCACACATATACAAAGTGCCTTGACTCTTTCTCTACTTTTCCTGCATAATTTTTTTTTTTCAAATAACTGTAACAAATTCTTACCTACCAGCTTCACTTCTTATTTATCTTGTTCTCCTCCCATCCCACCCCTCTGTCTCCTTTTTTCTCTTTCATTCTCATCTGGCCTTTTTCAGTCAAAACCCACATCCAGTGTGATGTCCAAGAGAAAGACAGACAAAAAAAAAAAAACCAACCAACAGACCACAGAGCAGTAATTTCAACCTTTCCCTGTTTAAGTCCACCCAGAATGTGGCTGAACATAACTTTCCAAGCCTGTTCATTTGGCTTTGTGAACTACCTTTTTTGCAAAGACTTGTTTGGCATCAAACAAGATGTTTCTAACTAGCAGTGGCATTGGTCTCATTTCCCTGTTTGCTATATTTCCAGATAGGTGACATGTTTTTTCTTTTTGTATCAGAAGAGTTTCTTCAACCCCACTGCAGTTGTATTTTTCTTTAAATCCCTCTTTAAAACTCTCCTTTGCAACAGTAGAGCAACTTTTTGAAAAAAACAACAATTTAGGTATCTAGCCTATATTGCTGACCTATTTCATTGTGCTCCAACATTTGTCCCCTGTAATTTGGCTTATACCTGAACTGCAAGCTACAGCTGCTTTTCACTCTTCATTTGAACACTGCCCAGCCCAGAGTGTTAACTATGACTTCAGCTGCAATAAATTACAATAAGTAGTAAGAGATTTTCCTTTGTTTCATAGTATGTAAGACTACTTGTTTTCCCACCAATTCAGTCTTAGCTAATGAAAATCAGACAACCTTAATAATTAAGAAAATTATTCCTAATTTTCCAAACTATTACAGATTCATCTTAGAGGAAGGTACAGACTACTCTGAAGTTGAGCAACTGCTGCATATAGAAGAAAAGTACAAAGAAGATAAAAATCCAATTCCACCAAGTTACACTCTATCATGAAAAATCATGATAAAGTTGCATTCAGACAGTTCTCAGACATTTCAATAAATAACCCAAACATGCACAGATTTCTTATGTGGGAAATCTTGTTTCAGTAGATTCATTCACATGAAGTGGGCATACATGACAACAGTGAAGAAGCTTTCAAAGTCCATTTTTTAATAGAGAGTAGTTGGGTTTTTAGTAACCTTAAGTTTCCTCAAAGTTTTTATAACATTTTTTTTGTCTTTATCCCCATGAAATATGAAGGAAGAAGAAGAAAGCTGACACACACATTTGATGGAAATAATAGTGGCTACCAATGGAAGTCTCTCCACACTCGATGTACTTAATCTTCCAGGAAAGGCGCTCTAGGGCTCACAGGCTGCGATGTGCCTGAGCAGGTATGTTTTGTTGTCGACAATGAAGAAGTGTTAATATATTTATTATCCCTAAAAGTGCTAACATTATTCAAGGTCTGTATGCTTCAGTATTTCCTACAGTAAAAACATCAGCTTCCTATCAATGTTCTCTTCTAGTAAGAGTTAAATTTGACATGATAGATTTAGAGTCTGTCTTTTTTGAGAAGACAAGCTGCTTGGCATTCTCATGAGACAAAGACACACAGGTTTGATGACTACCTGACCAGCCAAGAGCAAGGAGATAATTTTTTTTTTTTTGATGGGGGCTGCATGTTCTGAAGTGATGTTGGAGGCATTGCAAAGAAGGGGAAAAAAAGTAGCTGCAGGCTGGTTTTGATCCTGTGGTTCAAAGAGCTAATCAGTTAGAGATGTAAAATCTGTAGTCAGAACTTATACCACTACTAAATCAGAAGGCAGGACAAAAAGGCTTTCAATTTCCCTCTGATGCAATTAACATTTTCTCCAGTTTTTTATTTAGTTACAAAGTTTATAGAAACTATTCTTCACAACAGAGAAAGGACTGCTTTTCTCAACAAAGCGTCATATGGGCAACACAAACTTGAAACTTCAGCACCTTTGCACTATCTCAGGTTAACTTTCAGAGCTGGTAGCCACAGCAGAAGATAAACTCCATTACCCTGAAGAACCCACCCTCAGCCTCCTCCATACTAACATTTTCTCAGCATAGGAAGAAAACTTTCAAGTTGCTGTGGACCTCTGAGCTTGAAAGTCAATGGCAGTAACTCAAGAAAATCTGTTCTACTTAACATTGAGGGATTCACTTGATAAACGAAGCTGTTTTTTTCCAGGCTGGCAAGCATCAATGAGTACATACTGATTAAATTAACCCAGATACTTCTACAGGCAATGATGTTCCCGGCTATACCAGAATTAGAATAATTCTGACAATATTAATAAAAATATTAATGAACAAAATTGATGCACTGAAAAAAAAAAATGCCTGCTAATAAGTGCCAACAAAAGCAACCTTACACCAAGTATGTCTCATTGCTAAAGAGGAGCCAGAAGATCAGGTGGACTGTTGCTGGGTTCCAACAGCACTGTATCATTACTCATTGCAGCTTCTTAATATAGGTTATCTCCTGTGCCGTAATGACTTCAAATGACTTGGCTGTGAATTCCTATCATTAGCTTTTCCATGATGAAATCAGTTAGCATAACACCAGTAATTAGTCCCACCCTCAGACACTCTTGGAAGTAACTCTTTCTAGACCCACCCATCAAATGCATCTGAGACACAGCAGTCACTTTATCATTTTGGTTTTGTCAGCACTTTTAGTACCCCTTCAAGTTACATATGAAAAGACTTGACTGTCTTGACTGTCAAGAGCACTTTCATTCAACAACTTTGTTTTCCTTAGCAGCTTGCCCCAAGGATACAAATTCCCAATGATATGTCAGTTCATCAAGATTATGTGGTACTATGCAGTAAACAGTCATTTATCATCCATGTCACCAGGCTGCAAAGTATTTCTTTTAAATGCAGTATTGACAAATACAGCAAATTATAACGGCTTATCCTGGCTTGTGTTGCTGCTTCTTTACAAACTCTGTCAGCTTCGATTTCTAGTCATGAATATCAGCCCTTGTTCTAGCAACATATGCTATAAAGAGCAAGTGAGTTCAGATAGCAAGATAAGACAACTGACAAAATGACTTATAGCCATGAGGCTGAAGAGGCAGCATGCTTGTTTATGTGGGCCTTGGCTTAACCCTCCAATCACTCCAGGAATTTCAGACGTGCTGTTATGCATATGCGAAATGACATGTTAGAAATAAATTCAGAAGGGGTGGGGGGAGAAAGACTGAATCAGAGGTTCCTGAGTACAAACCCATTAATCCAGAAAGGAAGCTACACATGACTAAAAACAGTAAATGTCTATGTGGTCTATAATACTGCAAACACGGGGAACAGATTTCTGAATCAGAATAAATATATCTCTCTGTATGCTTATTTGAGTATTATATTTCTGAGCTCAGTAACACTTTTAAAAAATGCTCACGTTGGATTTTGCACCATTTTATACCTGTAAGAACCTTCTATAATATTTAAGAGATAAGTGAAAATATGCAGGGAGTCTGTCATGTAAATCTAGCCTGACGGCTAAGTCCAGTTCCTGCATCCCAGCCATGAGGCCATAAGGCTTACTGCCCAAAAGGGCACCGACTTCTGGCTTCTTAAACCACATTGCCTGTATCTACAAAACCATAGCCATGAAGGTTTCCATACAAATTAATAAAAACCAAATACTATAATTAAGGTTATAAAATAAGGTATAAATAATATATTCTTGCAAGTTTCTGTTCCAGTGAGAGAAACCTTTCCCCTTATTTGTTTTCCCAATTTAGGGAACATAAGGGAAACCTCATCTGCTGACCTTCGCTGACATTGCAGTTACTGAATATTGGGGAAATATGCAATAGCTGAAAGAAACCCTATGCCACTGAAATGCTATAACACAGCAGATCTAAATCGGGGTCTGGGATTTGATTAACTGCATTTTCCTTTGAAATTCAGAGATATGAAACTATGGTGACAAACTGGACCCCTTGATGTGTATAGAATCCCACAAGATACAGAAGACGCAAGTGTGTTGCTATTTCTTTCATACAGTTGGAAAAAAACTGCTACCATTGGCTCTAATTGCTTCTAAGAATTAAGGGCAAGTT
Source organism: Strix aluco (assembly GCF_031877795.1). Lineage (NCBI taxonomy): Eukaryota > Metazoa > Chordata > Aves > Strigiformes > Strigidae > Strix > Strix aluco. Next base: position 56,222,316 of record NC_133935.1, read on the forward strand.
TCATCTGAAAATGTGTAAAGAAAAAGAAAAAAAAGAAACCAAAAAACCCCAATCCAACCACATATTTCAGCCAAGAAAGTATCCTGATGAATTCAGACTGCTTAACAATTCTGGACTAATAATACTGTTTAAATTGCTCATACTGCATTTGGACCACAACTTTTTTCCTGCAGTAAATGCATAAAATAAGTTAATAAAAGTGAATGACTAATAAAAGTAAATTGTAAACTAACAAAGCTTAATTTATTGCTGTCTTCATAGCATATTTCTACAGCGCTCATAAAAGAGAAAACTTATTGTTATGGTTTAGTTAAAGCCACACAGGATGCATTTCCTCAAGCTGTTTAAAAGGACATATCTATAACTAATCAACTGCCATTATTCTGAAAATATACAGTGTAGGTGCAGATCCTGACCTTGTGAGGCCCTATATCTAGGGAAACAAATTAAATACAGGAACAAAGGCCCAGCAACAAAAAACTAACCGGGCCACACAGCTAGTGATCACACAGACACACTTCAGCCAAGTGAAGCCTTGCAGTAGAAGCAAGCAGCATATGAAGTTGTCTAGAAAAACACTTACTGAAGTCTGGGAGCACCCATAAAGCTGGTACAGAGAGTGTTGCCAACTGTTGAAGGTACATTTGCTAAACCCATTAAATTCATGCAAGTGGAGTAGCACATACCTTGTTTACTTTGGATTACTGAATCAAAAGGCATAAAACTTGCTACCTGCTTGCCTTAGCCTTCCCATTTTGCCAATTAGTTTTCTGAACTTCTGAATATATTTCAAACAGGAATTTTAACTTTTAACATAGATCCCTTCTCCCTTTCCTGTAAGAAAGAAAAAAAACAAAAGGCAAACAAAATTGATACGAAAATTGTACAGCTAGTTCAGCTTAAATGCTGCAATATGAGAGAATGTGAAAGGATTGCACTGAAGACCGCCAGATGAGCATACTCACCAAATCTGTCAGTTAAAGCCATTAACATTGCTTTATGGACTCCATGTGAGATAAGAGTTTTTATGGCCTCACTACTAGTAGCTTTTTTTATTAGCAAACTATTGATGAACCAAGGTAAGATATCCCTGTGTTGTGTTCTAAATACAATGACAGAGATTCTGCCATCTCAACCAGTCTTCTGGAGCAGATCACTTCTACTGGTGTGAAGCAATCAATCTGACATGAAAATGCAAAACTGTAAAAAAGCCTACATCAAAACACCATTTTTACTTCAACATGACTTGAACCAAATGTTTCAAAACATTCACAGAAAGAGTATGAGTAAACACATATTTTGTATTTAAACTGTGACATATAAATGCTTCCTGACCATTATCCAGTGAACATCAGTCTGAAATCCAGGTTAGGGTTACCTCTGACATGATATAAATCACCTTGCAGAGGATTGTTTTTATGCTATATTAATCATTTATGCTAAATTTCCCAAAGTTCTTTTACTCTGAATAAGGCACACACCTACCTTGCAGTAACATGGTGGTCTCTGCTTCATTTATGCTCCGCCTTTCAGAATACAGACTTTCTTCCATCTGTTGGCATCCTTAGCTAATTATTGCTTATCAAGTGTGTTATAGCCCACTTCAGTCATCAAAAAAGTGCACATTGCATTCATTAACACAACTTACCTCCATCACCTCTGGGTACTTGACAGTATAAGATAACAAATAAGAATGTTTAAAGTGGTAGTGATTAATATTGGGTCTACTCTTGCTTAAGGCTATTTTAACTCATTTTATATAAATTGCTACACATACAAATTGTATTTTCCCTGTTCCATCCTGAAGCATTTATACATACGGAACAACATATTCAGTTTGTAAAAGTTGTGTCAAGTCTAGTCAAAGACTAGTAGTATCACAGTGCAACTTTCCCTACGCCATGAGTACAACACAATACATGCAGACGTATCATATCTCTGTCTCTGCAGAAAGACTTCTGTATCATCAAAATGCTATGACATCAAACAGTTTTACTTAGCCAGCATAAAGCTACGCTTATGACAACTTTCAAAGGGTTTTAGCAAGAATTCAGCTCTATCTCATGCAAACATCGGATGCAATGATCTGCTAAACTTGAACAATAAGGTCAACTTTCAGAACGACATCCCTTCAGCTGTTCCAGAGAGGTGCAACTCACTCACATCTTTCTTCCTTAACTGCCTACTCCATACAGGTCATTTCCTCCTTCACACTGGCTGCCTAAAACAACAGCTCTGCCTAGCTCACATCTGGGAAATCTTTCAGCAAATGGATCAGTGCCAGCCCCTCATGCAGCTGAAATATCCAGTGACTGTACAAGCTCTCTAACCTTGTGAGCTGCAGCCTGCCTTCTGCCATGGGTTGCAAAACAAGCACTTTCCCACTGAGTTTCTGCAAGCATGAGAGCTAATGTTTCACCCTCTAAAGGATTCATGCTTCTTTTCAATTTCTTTATACTGGTTATGGCACTTCTCACCTTCGTTTAACCTGCACGTATATAGAGGTCAATGCTATTAATTGCAAAATGACTTTGGATTCAAAAAACTAACAGTACATTTTAATTACAGTAAGATCAACTCTGAGTTAATCATGTTGAAATTACATTTTCAGGGAGCAAAATTCTTGTTACACACTGTTTTCTTAAAAAAAAAAAAAAAGTAAGGCCACAAGAACCTCACTGAACTGGAAATAGCCCCTATTCCTTGAGGACCTCTATTAAATACAGCAGTAGTAGGCATTACTTTATTCTTAATGAGGTCTTATTTGCATATCTATCATTGTGAATTGTCTCAGCCAAGAGGGAAAGAACCAGAACTTCACAAAATATGCAGGTTTGAATATTTCAGTAGATACCCACGAAGAAGCTACAGTGCTGCTAGCAAGCCAAGGGTGAAAGAAGACAAGACGGAGAAGACATGTTCCTGAACCTGCTGTTTTCCAAAGGCTTTCACCAGGACCCAGACAACTACTGTCCTGGAGTTAGTACAGGGCTGCTTTGGAGTTATTATGTGGAGCAGCATTATACCACATATAGGACTCAGCACGTATGTGGAGTACTTAGGCACATTGCTCAATGCATGATTAAAAACATATCTAGTTGTAGCAGCAAGGATAATCATTTAAGCTTTAAGATGACTGTAGCAAGAGCCTACAAGGCCATTGATTCACTCACAGGGGAACATAAAGTTATTAAAATTGAACTAGAAATACTGCAACATGGAATTAAGCTACAGATTTGGCCAGTAATGAAAGGAATGGTGATGAACAGTGATTAAGCACAGGACTGAGTTGCAGAAAACTTGAATGCTCAGCTCAGCTGTTTAGTTGCCAGATGACGCGACCCAGGTTACACAAAACCCAACACGCACCCTTATTTGTTCCAAGTACGTGCAGGTTGAGTGGAGCACCTCCTGCCTGACTGACCCCTAAAAGTAGGGGCATTTCTGCCGTACAGCGCATCATTTTGTCTCACTCCTCCTGTCCTGACCAGCAAGGCTTGTAGAGGCCTACCAGTGGCCCTTCACAGGTGTAGAGAAAAGGCCATTTTTGCTGGAGAAGTGGATGGGATTCTTCCTAGTCACAGCCTGAAGCTGTGGCCCCTCCATGTCCCCAGCTTGAACCAGCAATGCACCTCAGAAGGCTGCTGGGGAAGAACGAAACTTGGGAGACAGCTTTTACTCTCATGAGCAGCCCAACAGCTTCATTTAGTATCACTGAATAAAGAGCGCCCCTGTATCCCGTTTGCCTCCCTCCAGACTCTGCCAGGAGAAAACCACCAACCTGTCACACAGAGACCTTTTGTTATTTTGTTCAAGTACAGTAAGATTTTTCACTTGGTAGGTGCCAAAGTCAGAGATTTATTGCTATACTGTTCTGAGGAATAATATTTGAGCAGTTCAGTAAGATCTGGGAAAAAGCAGGTCACTGTGAGTATAGAGAGCTTCTTTATATGATCGCCTCTATCATTGCAAAAGGCTTTAAAAGATAAAAAAGGAAAAGTCATGAGATAAAAGCTGGACAAAATTATCAGAATGTTTAAGAAATTCTTGTTTTTTCTAGAATTCATTAAGCTGTTTGTGAGAACGTGAGAAAGAAGGTAGGTAGGGAGTAGGGTTAGCACTAAGCAATGGACAATAATGGGGACAGAAGACAGGGGACTAGTTCAAGATAAAATAACCTGAAAGGTCACAAAGGCCATGAGAAAAATCAAAGATTTCCATGTAGAATTTCCTTCTAAAGTATCTGAACAGTATTAGACGAAAGGACTAGTCTGAAAATCCCTACGGAGAACAGGCAGAAAGCAAGAGCAGAAGAGACTCCAACGCTCCGCATCTCAGGCCACTGCATGCGTTTAATTAACCAAAGTGAAAACATGTACATACAGACATCACCTGGCAAGGTGCAGGGTCAGATCCTGAGCAAGCGCTCCTGCCGAGTCCCAGTTTGGGCCTAGGGTGAGTCTCCCACCCCACAGCCATCAGCATCCAAAACACAGCCTCAGACCAGAGTGGCACACGGGGGAGGAAGAATGTATGGCACACTCCTGCGGCCATATGAACTATTTCACAAAGAAAAGTTATTTCCAAAAATATTTCGAATCCCGTGCTGCATGGAAGCAGCTAATGTTCTGTGCAGAATAGAAGGGAGGGACACACGTCCCCCACAGCCCTCCCTGCTGCTCTCCCCAGGGCTGCACTCAAACTGCCCAAGCGTCTCCATCACAAGGAGCCTGGCTCCAGTCCTTCCTGCTCACTCAGCAGCGGCTCGGTCGGCCACGGTCAGAGACCATCCCTGCCCCGTGGCGTGACACCTGCCTGATGGTCATGTTGACCTCAGTCTTATGGGGAAGGGGGCTGTTGCCATGACTGGCACTCACACACCCTACCAATGCAGCGCCTACCCATACCCACCTGTATGAAGAGTTTTATTAATCACCCTGAGGTTGTCCCTGCACACACAGCCAAACATAGCTGAAAATGGCTGGAAAAAAAAAAAAATCAAGTCTTTACCACAAGTGACATGCTGAGAGAGTCAGACAGGGACACAGAGAGTCAGAGAGGGTCACAGCAAAGGAAAGACACTAAAAATGACGTACCTTCATGTTAAAAAAGCCCCCACACAACAAACTAACAAAAAGCAGAAAACCCCAACAAGTGGCTGGAAGACAGGCATGTCCCAGATCCCACAAACAGAATAGAGAAGGAAAAATATGATCAGATATTTTTCTGCCAGAAGGAGGGTACCATGAGCAGACATATTCCAGATGGGATCACCTGCTGAGTTCCACCAGCACACCCAGTCAAACTGAAGACCTTAAAGAGGGCAAGACAGTGAAATCATTCCCACAGCTCCAGGAACTCCTTTTTTTCATCCACATCTCTGGGTACTCTTTCATCACTCTCATACAATGCTCAGTAAAAGTTTAGCTGTTTAATTCGTGGGTGTTGAAAAACTGCCAGAAAGATCTTGTAAGAATATAGAAGGAAAAAGGCTCCTTGCTGATGAACTGGAAGAAACTGCTTTAATGCACCTAGCTGTGGAATCCCCATCACAACAGAGGTGCTGCTGTGTATCACAGCAGAAACCGAATCACAAAATCTACACAAAAGCATTACATGGACTACAGATGTTCTACAGGTTTTCAAATGCTAACTTCCAATGTCCTTTTTAAAAAGAAGTCAAAATATACCTATGTTACTGGCAATAAGAATAAGGAAGATTGATGACAGGCGGCTCAAATAGGGAGGAGTGGAAAAGAAGCCAGCACCTTTAGAAGTGGTCAACAAGACAAAAGAGTTCAGAGGGAGTGTAAAGCAGCAGGGTTTAGCAATATCCTAAATTGCAGTGAGTTAGCAGCTGGCAGGGCATAATAATAACCAGGAGATTAATAGATTTTTCCAGTATGAGGTCACAAAACTACATAAAATAACATTACAGTGTTGGCATTTTAGAAGAGAGTGAAGTAACAGGTACTAAAAGAAGCCACAGCAGTGGGGGGTGGGTGCAGTACAGGGTCGAAGTCCTGGTGGACGCTCTGCTAAAGCTCCTACTGCTTCAGACTGTTCAAGCACCTACCAATATCTCTTTAATTTTCAAACGTAACTGCAAGTCACAGATATCAACTTTTGCCCCAAGTTGGAAAGCACTTTCCGTGGCTGTAGAGGGACAACATGCTGCTGTCTTTACCTGGAAATTTTTACAGCACAGAAAAATTCTAAGCAAGGATGAAAAATGAGCAGACTGCATTACACATTTAACAAATGTCACTAACAGGAGTTTCTGCAAATAGGAATTTCTGCAACAGGAACACAGCAAACAGAAGAAAAATCTATTCCCTGACCTTAAGACAGGTTTAGTACCAGAAACACGCAAGTGCTATGTCACTGCTGACTACATGAATTCCTATACACGCTCTAGTACTTTTATTACAAATTCTTTTTGTATTCAAACCTTTACTCCTCTGCACTGTGATACCTAAAAGCTGAGCTATAAGCATTTTGGACCACAGTGCAGAAACTCTTCACTTTTGACTGCTATGCTTTATGGCCAAGATTTTGACCTTCGCCTCCTTTTTTGATCAGCAAAACAGCAAGAAATTTTGTTTGAACCCCCCAAAACTCAGCAAAAATTAAGAATTAAAATATAAGATTGTGTCTTATTTTTAATGGTGTCGAAAATGTTTTTCAACTCATTACTTCAGGAGTTGAAAATACATTGACAGATTCACGACTGCATGGATAAATTCTGTGTTGAAACTCATGTTGCGTTATTGGTCATGTTGGAGATACAGATATGTAAATTCTTTCCCTTCCCAATACAGAAATCTTTTATTTACCTCTCATCTTGTTTGTGTAGAAATATCCAGGCAATATAGGAATAACAGCAAAGGAGCCTGTAGAGAACAGAACTGCTAAATCTCTACAATACTAAATTTTGGTACATGAATTTTGTTACATTTTCAATGCTACAAAAATCCCTCATATTTCTAGACAGGTTTTGGTAATAACTATGCTACTATATTATCAATGTCTTAGTGTATTTTTGCAGTTTGTACAGTATTCAGGCTGAATATGCATGCTCAAAGTGCTGCAATAAGTTGGAGAGGCAGGATGTGTATTAGTAGGAATTAATTGCTAGGATGCTTCTAACTTTTTCATGACTAATAAAGATAGGCATACTTGCTGTTGCAAGTAAAGAACATGGTGTTATTAGAAACTGGCACAAGGAGTGCCTAAAACATCCTCTGGCAACTCATTAAAGAACTGGATTAGTCCTAAGGAAAAAAAAAAGGGGTCAGCGATCAACTCCAAAAGATATAAACTCAGCCTTTTTTATGGGTGTATCAAGAAACTGATTACCTATACAAACACAGCTAAAGAGGAACTAGCCACTAAGTTATGAAAAGGTTGCAAAAGTAGCAAAATACTTTGAAAACATCCAAATATGAAGCATATTTATGAAAAGAGACAAGACATAGCAGGACATCTCACTCTCTCTTATGGCAAAGGGCACACAAATACAGTTAGAAATGAGAGAACGGGGAAAGGCAGCTCACTTTCAGGCTAAGATCCCAGGATCCCTCAAATTATTGCCACAGGCATGAATTTTCTAGTAAAAAGGGGGTAGAGCCTATGGAGATTTTAGCACCTCATTAGCACATTGCTTCTATATCAAATAACCCATACCCATGCTCACTCCCTCCCCTTGAAATCAGAAATGTATTCTCCCCAGCTTTTACCCCCACACCCTGTTTATTGGTGTTGTATTTATGTAATGTTGTGCATGCCACAACAGTATCCAAGGGATCTGTCTGTGGGTTACAATTACAGTTTGTATGCCTGCTCAGATGAATGGAAGCGCTATGAAGGTGTCCTCTACAGCACGCTGCACCTAGGGAAGCTGCTCTCCCTTCCCGGGCACCTGCTACTCAGTATCACTACAACTGTATTATATGCACAAAGTTTCTGATTCAGTTACCCCCGAAAAAATGAAGTCTCTAAGAAGTAAAAATTTGTCAGCAGGGAAAGTTGTTCTTGCAAGTCTCTGGGAAATGAGAATGACAGATGTCTATGATATACCCAAGACAAAAAAGGACTTCATTTCACTTTCAGAAAGAGTTCCTCAGACACAGCTGCTGCACTAACTGAATTAAAGATCCATGAATGCAATATCGAGGATTCCCCAACAGCAATCTTTATTGCAAGGGCAAAGCTTCGGAAGAGGCAGTAGCGTTTCAGAAACTTACATCCTCCTGACTTTTTCATGCTGCTAAAGCTATTGAAGCTTTATGAGTCCAGGATGGTTTTTTCTCCCCTCATAGTTCCTAAATGTGAAATAAATATATATTAGTAGGCACTGCAGCATTGCACTGTCTGAATGTTTGGCAAAGCACCCTCAGACACTGCAAGACACAGCACCTCTCTCTTCTTTGAGGGCAGATCCACAGCACTAATCCATGTCAGGGTCTCAAAGGAGATCTCTTCCAACACTGGAAAGAATAATTCAAATGAAGTCTTGCAGGACCAGAATAACATTGATGTTTTTACCTGCACCTCAGAGTAGCTCCATTTGAGCTCCTCTATTTAACAAAAGTCTGGCCTTCAAGATTATCACAAAAGAGGACTGTAGAAGGTACAAGTAAGCGTGGGCAAGGGGCTGGGGGGAATTGGCAATTAAACCTGACAGGTAACAGTCGAAGATAAGCCTGCACTGTCCACAGAAAGCTAAAGGGCTCTAAAATCACTCATCACTTACACTGGATTTATTCATGCCCTTCCTCCGGTGCAGTCAGGCAACTGCAAGCTATCGCTGCAGAGAGGCTGGTCTCCCCTGCTGAGATGCAAAAACTGTCTGCTGGGTTGAAATGTGTAGTAGTTGGTCATCTGGGCCATCTTTAGTCTTACTTTACAACATTTTGGCTCAGTAGAGGTTGTATCAGATGGTGCTTAGGTGGTGGGAAATGTTTAGAGTTCAAATACCATCCATACCCTTAAACCTAAACGTGTCTTTGCATGCTTGCCTTCTATCAGTGTATTCCTATGTGAGTTATTAGCTCTTTAAATTCAAAAGGTGTGGTCTCCCCTCATCCTTGAAAGCCAGATATCGTATCTCATTTTCATAAAAACCTCAATTTTTTTGTAGTGCTTAGCTGTGATAAAATCTATTTAACAGAGATGAAGAAATGATCTTGAAAGGGGCAATAGTCAAATATATACCAGACAGTAGCAAATCACCGCAGGGGTACATTTCCTTTATGAGCACTTCTAGCTTTTTTAAGGGGTCTGATTTGCAGAAAACAGACTCTACAACTCAGAGAGTTATAAAGCAGGTATGTTTACTCTGGCGCCAGGGTGCAAGGGGATTTCTCCACAAAGCTTGCACACCAACAGCACATTTTACCAAAAACTTATAGAGTGTGGATATACATATTCATTAGATTACATAATACAAACATACATATGCATAAGTAAGGCTGGGTTGGTTCAAAAGGCTGGTGTCAGCAGTTTATGTTACCTTTGCACCTGTGCATTGCCTCCTGGTGGGCATCTTCGGGGGTCTTTTGGAGGAAGGCTTGTAGTCTTCCTCACCTTGTACTTTTCCTCGGAGCATGTGCAGATTCTCTTAGCCAATTTCTTGAATAACAAGAGTGGTTCCCACTGGTTTACCACCTCTGTCTTATCCAAAAGCACCAGTCTATTAATTTCTACCACCCATATATGGCTATCTATCTATAAACTTGCTGGAACACACCTGCTTTCCAAGGACATGTCTCTTATTTTTGCCGAACATAGTAATTCTTGGTAAGTTTCCACAGAAAACTGCTTTGTTTTGATGAACACAGTAGTCCTTGGTAAGCTTCCACAGAACAGTCAGGGCAAGGAGGATTATTCAGAAATCATTATAAGTTGCTATAAGTAAATAAGTTGCAAAGCAGGTGATCATTTCCTTGTATCAGGTTCAGTACAGCTATGTGACTGGTCTTAATATAATTTTCGCATTCCTGACCTTCTGATCTGTTGAGAGATGCATGAAATGGAAATTATATCATGAAGGAGGTTAAACAGATGCTGCTGCTTACTCTTCAGTGTTCAAAAACTCTTACTTGAAACTGAAATAAAATGGATATTGGGAATGAATTCTGCAGTTACACCAAACACCAGAAAGCAAGATGTGGCTTATGGCATGGTAAGGATTGAGGAAGACTCATTGAAAGAGTTCAGTAGTGCTACTGCTGTCATGCATAAACACATGTTAGCTTAAGCATTACTTGTCTGGATTTTTACCGTTTTGCAAAATGTTACTGTGGGTATAAAACCCACAACTTTGCACAGAATTTAAAAGATACAGCAGATATTTCTTAATAGATCTTCCTATTCGAAAGGCAATTAATTCAATAACCAGGTCCTCACTTCAGTGCTTTTCTGGCAGTCAAACCTTCTCACTTATTTAATTTTATTTTTATAAACCTATGATGATTCATGGAAGATTACATGGCAATAAATCTTTCTGTGAAATAACTATATTCATACAGACATGCACAAAACCCAAGAAAGTTCATATTGCACTTCAGTTCCCTCAATAAAACAATAAATATAATACACGGGAATTGGTTCTTTATTCTGAGCACTGTTTTCAAATACATTTTTCTTTTGCCAAAAAAATTGCAAATTATTTTTTCAAGCACGAGTAATGAACAATTAATTTAGTTTTTACCTTGTTTTTTAATTTCCAGAATTGACCTGAGGCACTCTGTTTCTTTGACAAAGAGAGGAAGATAGATAATGGGCATTTCTTTAGGGTGTCTCACATCTATCACTGTTATCAGGACAGAAAGGGAGATCTTTCATTCTGATCTGCTGATAATTCAAAAAGTTCACAATGAAGGGGCTAAGTTCACTATGTTTGTTTAGTACAGGAGATTTCAAGTTCTACAAGAAAAACAAACACATTCTTTCAGGCTAACTTTAAAGGTTCAAGACTGACAATTGAAAAGAAAAATAAAACCCTCAAGCCCTACCTTAAGGTCAACTATTTTTTCAGCTCATCACGAACAAAGCTAGCTATATGAAAGCCATGTAGTTCAGCCAAGCCTTCAAGCTGATTTTTTCCCCTTCTTTTATTAACTATCTCTTGAGTTCGTAACCAATTTTAATTAAATGTGGAAGCTGTGATTCTAGGCAATGTTCATGTGCAAATCAAGATATTGTTAGCAGCAGTCAAACAAGTGTAAATGGGGAGCTGAAATACAGCTGCACGACCAAGAACCTGACTGTTGGCTGAGCCCCTCTTAACACCTCTAGTCCTCAAACCAGGAGGGCAGAGGCCTGGGAGGGGACCATTTTCCCAAACGCATGCTTATACTGGGAGGGACGGAGGGTGTGGACAGGGACAGCATACAACCACTGCATATTTTTAACGTGCCAGGATAGGGAGGGGAAAAACCTTTTCTTTAGCAAGCGTTTCCAGAGAGCCTAACCTCTCACCTGCTGCCATAACCTTCCTCCTCCTTTACCAGATCTCTTCAGGCAATTTGCCTACTCCTTCTCTACAAACACAGCCAGTCATTCACACAGCTCTTGTACACAAAGGCAGGTGAGCCAGCTAACTTGCTGCAACAGAAAAGGTGAAGCCAACATTAGAGCATGGCTCCAGAGGGCTTCCAACACCTGCTGACAGTGTACACCACACCTTCAATGCTACCCCTGTGACCAGCATTCCCCAGGTCCCCTGTGCCCTCAAAAGTAATATTAAACCAATTCCACAAGAAACTGAAGATGATGCCTGGAAGCAGACAACTGAAATCAAGAAACTGAAAAGCCAGGTTAAGATGCAATCCATCAAATATCAGCTTTGGTAATTTGATTAAGTAATGTCAACTACCCTCTTATGGTTCTCAAGATCTAATTTTATGCCATCTCAAGATGTGGTACAAACTTATAAGCAAATATTCAAAGGGACAAACACAGACCAACTGCTCAAAAAAAAAAGAAGCTCCAATTCAGTAGTCCTCTAATATCAAAGGAAAATGAAATCTAGCATATTCTGTCCAACTCTGCAAACCACTGCCTTTTGAGAAGAGTGAAAAAAAGGCAACCCCTTTCCTCCCAAGTCCCACAGCTGCAGTCCTATAACTGAAGGTCAAATGATGCTGTATGTTCATGCACAAAACTTAGAATTCTGACATTTCCTTAACTCCTGGCCACTTGAGTTTTCAACTTCCACACCCCCTTCTCTTCTCAGTATAATCAATGTATAAAATTCCTATACTAAAAGTTGCAAAAGAAACTGAAGCCCACCCAACTCCAAATTCCACCATCTGGTATCACATTTCACATGGACTGTCAACAATGATTTTTAGTTTTATTACACTTATCTTTTGCACTAAGTCAAACTGAGGACAACTGGAGGTTCTTGAGCTCCACAGAATTAACAGGAGGGAAATAGAAACACACTCTACCAGGAGGTTTCACAGAGAGTTACTGGCATCCACGTAATGGAAAGACTCACAATCTCCTGTCTATTCTAAACAGCAGAAGGGAGGGAGGTTGCATATATGATACTAACTACCCACAAGACGGTACCCAGTACATCTATCCTGGTTTTGGCCAGGATAGAGTTAACTTTCCTTGGGCTGAGAGTGAGCACAGCTAGAGGGTCGGGCCTGGATGGATCATTGGAGTATTCCATTTCATGTGATGTCATGCTCAGTATATAAGGGGACGTGTGCTCTCTCATTTTCAGTTTGTTTCCTGGTCAGCACGGCGGGATTTCTGGTGTGGTCAGGATCGCTGCTGGGGGCAGGCTGTGTACCAGTTGCTGGTCAGTGAACCACTGCTGTATTTGACCCGTTTGGACTTACTATTGTTACTGTTGGTTTTTTACTATTACTAAATTATTTTTTTTTATTCAACCTATGAATTTTGTCATAGTGACTGGACACGTGGTGATTGGCTACTGGCCGAGTTCAAACCACAACATCATCTCATTCAGCTTGTTCTAGTTCCTGCTCTAACTCATCACTACGCTTTATCCTAGCCAAATCTCCTTGTATAGACAGACTCAGACCCAATTCTCAATTTTGCATGAAAAACAAAAGAACTGGCCTTGTTTGATGTACCTAACAAACTGAGAGCTCTGAGAGTTAAAAAACACTTTGCAGCAACAAACCGTAGAAAGGCGAGACATTTAAGCTAAAGGCTAATGCTGACAATAATGGCTATAAAATCACTTACTTTGGAAACTGGTAGACCATCTATGACTACCACACAAACAACGCTCTGGAACAGCTTTGTAATGGGAGTATTATGGACTAGGTAATTTTAAGCTCCATCTCCAGTAGTTAAAAGGATATTATAACCTGACAGTACAGTCCATCACTGTCTTAACTGCCTCATGTTTCCAATAATGAGTAACATTCAGCTTTCAAAGATGCAAAATTTAATGATACATTTAATCAAGACTCTTTTTTTTCTAACCAGCTGACTGTATTTAGTAACAGAAGCCAGAGGAAATCCTCAAAGTATATTGAAAACTCCAGCTCACAACCAAGGTCAAGCTGTAAAATACCTCCAGAAGTAAAGACAAATTCAGGTCATCTAGTTCATCCTCTGCAAGAAGCATATCTGTCTTGTCATCACGAAAAATGCTCTGGAGAGGTGTCCCCGAAAGGTTTAGATAGAGCTGTGCATTTATATAACCCTCTAACCTTCAGCTTAGGCTGAAGAGGTCACTTACACAGACCAGTAGCTGGCTTCAAAGCTGATGGTTGAAAAAAAGGTGACAGCAATGTATCTTTCCTTACCTTCTCAGCATGCCCACTCCAATTACTTTTATATTTACTGACTTCTGTGCTCGCTCACATTTCATTTTTCTTCTCTTTGATGATACAGACATCCTGGCTCCATCTGTCATAGGATTAAATAACCATCTCTGATTTCAGTAGATTCTATGAACTGCAAAATAGAGCCCTGAACCAAACAAGATTTTCAAGATGTCTTTTTTTTTTTTAAAAAAAAAAAAGACCAAACAACAACAACTGGTCCCTTCCAAGCTGAAGGCAAGTAGAATTTAGCCCGAGTTTCAATGAAAGTAGAAGCAGACTTATATTTATCTTCATGACAGTTCCATATAGTAACTGTTCTCTTCCACCTTTCAAAAACATATAATCACAAAATGTTATTTTAGGAAAAGAAAGACAAAGAATGCTTTAACTTATGTATAAGACTGTTATTCATCATTGCTTAGAGTACGGCAAAATGGTTTTTTCTTACTTCAGGAAACATAACTGATAATGTGTTTGGCTGCTGAGCCATTCTGAAAGCACTGCCATTCAGAAGGCCATGCTCTAACAGATGTTCACCATAACAGTTTGGTGAGCTAGGATATGCACCCCTAAAACCATCCACTTGCCTGTCTCTTCTTAATTATATTTTACTGTTTATACTTGCTATGCACATTCCCATCAGTCCAACTTTTCATACATTAATCGACATGACATTACAGCTCAGATATCCCAGTACAGACACTGATGTTTTTAGTTCTGTTATAAAGACATCCTGCCATCCATCCAGATCTTGATACTCACATTTCACTAAAGCATATACATACCAATTTTAACCATGAACTGGGAGAATAATACATCATAAACATTTACGTTTTTTGGAATAGAGAAGGATGCTGTTTTCAATGAATCTGAGGGCATAGTTTATAAACTGCTTTCCAGGATTTTTGTATTTAAAGATAAATTATACTCCTGCCCAAGACACTAAGTAACATCAGCCTCATTGCTAATCAGTGCTATTACTCTTTCGCTGTCACTCCCCATAAGTGAGTCAACAGGAGGCTGGCTATGCAAGCAAAATGCAATCCTGGTATGGATGCTGGGCATTCACAAACCTTCCCAGTGCATCCTTCACAACAGCTAGTGCTGCAGGATGGTAGTCCCTCTGGCTTTTCTTCTTCCCCTATAATTTTTGTCAATGGTATCAATGAAACATTAGCTTTAATGAGAGTGCTGAAGTCAGCAAACATGGAACAAAAACCATTAGGGTTCTTTCAAAGTGCGCTTCAAGACTCACAAGTGTTATATATAGTGAAATATTTGTCACTGCTCATCATTCTCCAGCTATCACCAGGCAAAATTCCCTTACATGTTGACCAAACAGTCTACTTCAATACCAGTATCTACAGACAAGTTTTTAGAAGTAAATTAAAGAGCAATTAAGAACATTGTACGGGCACATTTGGCTCAGCAGAATGTAAAGTACAATTCGTGTCTAGCCTTCCCAACTGAAGGAAGTCACTGTGTCTGGTGTATCTGAAATGGGCTTTGGACACTATTAAAACATAACACAAAACAAGACACTACATAAAACAGGAACCTCATTCAGAGAAAACAACAAAAAACAAACAAACAAAAGCAAAAAAAACCCCACAAAAACAAACCCTCAGAAAATGATGGTTACCAGCAAGTCTTAAAAAGCAATTTTTATCAAACATGTCAGATAAGGGAAGAACCCAAAAACTTTTTTAATACTTTCAGTAATACTCCAGTAGAGAAAATGGTATTTTTTTTACCCAACTTAAAAACACCTGCCTAGACATCCTATGAGGTTAACTAGGAAAATGTAATTCTTTGGCACTGGAAACACTGACCTACAGAAAAAACATTTGTTTCAAGGTTATCATAGGGTTACAAAATGAAAACAGACATTTGGGTTTGAATATTCTCACACAGTGGAGGCAGAGATGGAGCAGGACCCAGTTGTTGAAGTAGGATGTTGGGCTCTTGTGCAGATACACCCCAGGCAGCAGTGGGACTTTAACTGCTAATGAGCGTGATTTGACCAAAACCCCACCAAACAACAAAATGTTCCCATAAGAACTATTCTGACTGAAGCAAACGGTCCGTCAAGCGCCAGGTCCTTTCTGCAGCTGATGAGTATCCACAGCCAAGGGATGAAGATCAAAGCAGAGCAAAAGTGTACCTTCCCCAGTATGCTCTCCCAGCTTCTACTGGGAAGAGGCTCACAGTGGTGGAGTTTACAGTCTTTGACGATATTGTGCTCCATTAAAACTGTTGATTTGTTTTTCATTTATACCAAGAGAAAAAGAACGTACTAAGTAATTTATAATGATGGTTTTGAAAAATGCTGGAATGAAGTTTTGGCTGTATTCTAGTCAAAGCCTTCAGTGTTTGTGTGTTAAAGTTTTACAGTTTGGTATAGAACTTGAAAATCTTCATCAGACAACAGACTAAATGCCTCAACACAGTGATGTAGTGTGGGGAAACTGGGAAGAATTCAGCACTCAAAGGAAAAATGCAGACAAAAAATAGGTTTGGACAATATGGTGCTGTCCAAACTAGAATTTGGATCCAACTGTGACTAATCCTTGTGTTTATGAGTTACTTAAGTTTCATCTATGAAGTGTGATTTCCAAGACTATGCTTCCCCCACCCTAAAAGCACTGGCTTAATACTGAGTTTGAAGAAAATATATCTTTCTAGGCTACCAAAAAAATATTCCCCTAAACCCAATGATCAAAGGCAAATTCAAGAACCAGCAAAAACACCGCCACCATCTCCAACACAAGTGGACTCTGGCAGAGAGATAAATCATTTGACTTTTAGACAGAAAATTGTAAAACACTTTCTGCCCATTCATGACAAAGTTGTCTTGGGACAGGCAGGAGTGCTCATAGCAGGTTCCTTTCTCCAGAAATGCTGTAGGTGAAAAATAGGAAATAGTGACCAGGAAAGAATCAAGAGATTCTGATTTGCAACTTCAGGCCCAGAAAATGTCAGCTGTAACTTCCCAGGTAATGTTTGACACTGCATACACAGTGGAAGAAAATCCAAACTCTCCACAGACTTACTAAAATCCAGTCATCCTGCTCCATTTAACATTTCATATTACACACTACAGGGACAGAATGTTTTTCTTCAAAATACAGATGTGCACCACAGACCAAATTTTGCACTTCAAAATACAAATTCACCATCACTGACATAAACAGGAGTAACCCACATCCTCCTTTTAGACTGGATACAATCACATCTGTCAATTTAAATGTAATGGTCTGGAAATTGCTGGAAGTTGTTTTTTCAAGCAAATAAATTTTCAAGTAATATTTCTTGCGTGTCTTTAGATCCTTTGTCCGTTCCAATCTGCGAAAACAAACTCGGAGATACCAATTCTAGTAGCAATTATTTCAGTCTCTGAAATATGTTACTAACTACTCCAGAGGGTCACTGGATGCACAGTGAAGGTATTTTCTTTGAATGACTTGAATCTGAGGAAGACTTTAAAAGACGCAAAGTTTTTAGGCTTTCCTGCTGACAACAAGGGCTCATCCTTACAAATGTCCTGAAATGGAAAATTTCATGCAGTAGATAAAGGCAGCCCGCACCCATATTTGGATGAATGCAAAGGTATTTCAGGAGGAAAAACAAATAACTTCATTTTCATGTTAATTAGGAACTTAAGTCAAACCACATTCTTAGGTACAGGCATCTACAAGATGTCATTCCAGCATAGTCCCTTTGTTGCATTATCAGAAAAATTATCAAGCTGTCCAGATAATGCCATTCTGATCTTTTTTGTGTGTTATCGGAGGTTTTCAAAATGTTTATAAAAAAAACATGCAGTCAGTCAGTCAAACTTTTGACCCAGCAATCTGGCACAGCTAGCTGAAATTAATCCAAAGCAAAAGCATTGAACTATGAATTTCCTTACTGTATTGCAAGATGATTATTGTGACAAGTAAATGGCAAGATCCTAATGAATGGCTGCCACTGTTCAATAGTTGAAGAGAGCTTGAAAATACCTTATCTGTGCTCTCTTGTACAGGAAGATTAAGGAAAGGGTGGATAATAACCTTTCGTATTACACTCAAACACAGGATTCAGTCTGTCTGGCTCCATGCTGTATTATTGCTTCGGTCCAGGCTATTGTCTATTCTCACGACATTTATAAAAAAGAAAACAAATTTCAGGCATATGATTTTTGGCTCATTTTACAAGACAACAGTGCCATTAATAGCCTTCTGAATGGTCCACAACATTATAAATCATTTAACTAAGTTGCAATTGTAAAAGTCAACAAACATGTTATGAATGGTACCTACACATAATAGGTTGATACCAACTTGTTTTTCAAGTATTTTAATAAAAATCATTTCTCTCACTATAATGGTTAATACAGAGAGGTAGGGCTTAATCACAATAGGTAGAAGCTTATCAAAATTAATCACAATTTAAATTTGTAAAAAACACATTAAAAATAAAGAATTGCATCTGTTTTTCTTTCTTTCTGATCCGTAAAGAGGATCTGAAAAGATTTTTCTATGTACTATTATTTTCTGGGTTTCTTTACCTTAAATATACCAGCTCTTTTCTGACCCGTTTTCCTCAATGACTTTTAGAAACAACTATGAAGATCTAATATATTCAGATTCAATTACTGAAGAGGTGGTTTGGTTTGTTTGTGGGTTTTAAAAAAGTATACTTCATGTGAAAGTTGAGGAGAGTCTAGAACACTTCCAATCTTTCAATACACAGGAGAAAGTATCAGATACTCCTCTTTCCAAATGGAAAGAAGAGACATACATGCTTGCTTGTGAATGAAAGCTTTTACTTCATTATAAAACTACTAAAAGCAACAAAAAGACAAATCCTGTGCTTTTCCTCCTTCTTAACCTTCATCTTTCTACCTTTAAGGTATACACACAGTTTATAATATACTGTATGCACATATGGACACCCTCAGGGGTCCATGTTGGGACCAGTACTGTTTAATATCTTCACTGATGACACAGACAGTGGGATCAAGTGCACCCGCAGCAAATTTGCAGATGACATCAAGGTGAGTGGTGTGGTTGACACGCCTGAGGGACAGGCTGCCATCCAGAGGGACCTGGGTAAACTCAAGAAGTGGGCCCATGTGAACCTCATGAAGTTCAACAAGTCCAAGTGCAAGGTGCTGCACCTGAGTCATGGCAACCCCTGGTATCAATACAGGCTGGGGGATGAAAGGATTGAGAGCAGCCCTGCAGAGAAGGACTTGGGGGTACTGGTGGATGAAAAGCTGCACATGAGCCGACAATATGCGCTCGCAGGCCAGAAAGCCAACTGTATCCTGGGCTGCATCAAAAGAAGTGTAATAAGCAGGTCAAGGGAGGTGACTCTGCCCCTTACTCTGCTCTGGTGACACCCCACCTGGAGTACTGCATACAGTTCTGGATCCCTCAGTACAAGAAAGACATGAAGCTGTTGGAGTGGGTCCAGAGGAGGGCCACAAAAAGGGTCAGAGGGATTACACCTCTCCTATGAAGAAAGGCTGAGAGAGTTGGGGTTATTCACTCCGGCGAAGAAAAGGCTCCATGGAGACCTTACTGCAGCCTTTCAGTGCTTTAAGGGGACCTACAGGAAAGATGGGGACAGACTTTTTAGTAGGGTCTGTAGTGATAGGACAAGGGGCAATGGTTTTAAACTAAAGGAGGGTAGATTTAGACTAGATATAAGGAAGAAACATTTTATGACAAGGGTGATGAAACACTGGAACGGGTTGCCCAGAGAAGTGGTAAATACCCCATCCCTGGAAGCATTCAAGGTCAGGCTAAACAGGGCTCTGTGCAACCCGATCTAGTTGAAGATGTACCTGCTCATTGCTGTGGGGTTGGACTAGATGACCTTCAAAGGTCCCTTCCAACCCAAACTATTCTATGATCCTACATAACATACGCATATGTGTACCCCATACATATACTGCATATTGTTCATATACATGTGTATTTTTCTACAGAATTAAACACTGAAACAGCAATTTTGTCGGTATTAGCTGGTGAATCAGCAAATAATTACTCAAGCCTAACAGGTTTTCTTTACATGCATGAGCTGTTAAAGTTGGGAAGCATATCTGTTAAGGTTACCTAAGTTTTAAAGTTGGTATAAATATGATAGCTATATTGGAAAGCATACAGGCAACACACCTGTACCCATTTTAGTTAGGATAAACAAGTCAATCTGGACGCACCCTACAGCGCTCTTGATGTATTTTGCAGCACTAGTAGTGAAAACACGGATGGACTCCAGGAAGCTTTTGGGTTGCTTTATAAACATGGAAAAAGAAACAAAAATTATTCAAGACATCTTCTGTTTGTGGCTAAGCACTGACTTGGACCTTGGAAATTGCTACAGCATTTGTCCAAGTCCAAAACCACTATGTGCCTCAATGCAGGCAAGGCTAAGGGCAGCAGGCACCAGCTGCCTGCACAGCCTTGGAGACAAGCATTCTAGGGCCGCCTCTGAAAAATGATGGCAACTATTTATAGGTGGGATAAATTGCATAGTCCCAACAACTAACAGCCCTTTCCAGGAGCAACAGATCAACCCACCAGCCAGTAGGACTCTTCTATGTTGCACAACAACCTGTTAATGAGAAGTGATTGCAGGCAAACCACGTAGGTTAGATGATGCGGGTACTGTCCCAGGAAACCCAATAAAGGGTTCAGACATGGCAGGCTGATGGAGCAGAAGGGGAGGCAATTGAAGTGAACAGGAAACTGGTCTTGCCTTGCCAGTATTAGTTCTCTCACCCTGCTCACCAAAAAGTTCTTTTTGTTAAATGCATTCATTAACTTATTTCTTATCAATGAGTAAATCTGATTCACTGAGTGACTAAACAGCATAACTTTGCCTCCCAGATTTTCGGAAGTCAATTGTTTCATAATCTCCAAAGGAACCCTAAGACCTGAAACTAACCCTTGTCATTGCCAGTCACTGTTGACCTACATTAGCTTTTCAGGTAATATATGTAAATGAAAATACTGAGCTTGATTAAGATTAAAACTATTATGAAGTGTTATTATCTCGATTTTCCATGCTCTTACAATATTTTCAAAATTCTAATCAGCCATGAGCCAATATTAAACAGATGGATTAAAAATGTCTGCACCAGCCCAAGGAAACTTGACCGGATCAACAAACAGTAATTAGCACCATTAAACATCACTGGCACCTAGCATTATTGAATAAACTAAATTGAAAAAGAGGAGGTAGGAAGGCATGTCTGCTTTATGGGCAAGCCATGATCTTGATGAGTTACAGTCATGCACCATGGTCTGTAGATCTTGCTGCTGAAAACTGTCTATATTCTTTAAGGACAAAATACATGGAGTGAAAGCTCTCATCTGACACAAAGATCAGCAATACTTAATCAGTAGCACAGTTGTACCACAGCATGTTATAATACTGCTTCCCAGGCAGTTTCAGCATTTCCATGAGTAGATTCAGCAGGTAAGCTGTACTCCATGTCTGGGCATAGGAGGCCAGAGGAAAGAGCCATTGTCATTCAGTTCTCATAGTGCTGCACAGCACATGAAATCAGAGGTCACTATTCATGAGATCACTACAATTTAAACAGTATTTCATTGTGCCTTAACCAAGTTTTTCCATTTTTACATCCTTTTATCAGTCTCACATCTGCTTTCAGACTAGTTTCATCATGCTGTTCCTCACCCTTCCTTTTATTGTTATCGTTAGATATGTAAAACCACGGTTCTGCACACTTTTATTTTCTCTCTCTATACATGCGAGTCCCTTGGGAGCAACCACAGAGGGACTCTAATGGCAATGCTGCTGATGGCACAGGGTGCTTCCCTGGAGCACAGCAGCAGCTGTAGCTGGAAGCTTTTCACACCACCACAACCATTACATGGGATATTTCATACCTACAGTCAATTCTTACAGGTCAATCACCTGCAATGCTCAGCACCGACTGTGAAACCACACAGACCTCAGCAGACTTCCCACTGAGTGGGCTAGTCTTCGTGAAAGTCAGGTATGAAAGGCTAAGGTACATGATAACTGCTTGCATGTGTATATAAATTCACACAGTCAAATAATTACGCACACTGTTTTTCTGAAGGTGAAAGTAATTATATGTTTTTTCCATATTTGTCATCTTCAAAATGAGTCTCTGAATTCAACAAAGTTTCTACAATAAAAAAATACATATACTTACAACTCTTATGTTTCATATTTAATTTCTAAAAAAGTAAAAATCAACAGCAATGTCTTCAGAAATATTTCCTTTGGGATTTTCTAATGGTGATAAAATTATTCATAGTATAAATACCTTCTACTGAAAGAGCAAATTCATCATCAATAAAGCATTTAATCATTCAGAGGGAGGAAACATAATGAATACAATGTACTACTATGGCCATTTAGCATTTTATTGGAAGCCAGCTAACGCTTCATGTAATACTCACTCTAGAGTTAAATGACTTTGTTATTAGAAGTAAGGAGAGGACAGTATTTTTGATTTTTAAAAATCTTTTTCACAAGTCTTCTAGCATAACCTTCTAGCATAGCAAAAAGTTCATATAAAATATCCTTATTCACTGTACAAGGTCACAGTATGAAGGCACTAAACTGCAAAACTATTCAGAAGCACTCTTACCCTCCATAAAATGCATCATCTCCATATTTAAATTTATTTCCTACCCCTGGACTTTAAGTTATGCACTACTAGTTCTAGACTGTATTCTTCCAACTCTCTGCTGCAAGACCCATTATAATCTCCATATTGCAGAGCAGTTTCTCAGTCACTGGAACTACAAGGAAGATGACAAAAATTACATGTTAGCCTCATATTTCTCAAGCAGAATCAGTCCCACTCAACACACTCTCAAGCCTGCCCCAGACAAAGGCACTATTGGGAGTTCAAATTTTGAAGTCTCCAACCAGCCAAGAACAATTTTTATAGAATCATCTCCACCACTACTGCAAATATTTATATAAGTATAAGCAGTGACCTCTGAGCATACAACATTCTGTTGCTTCAAGCAACAGTGCATAACACAGCATCAAGAAAAAACGAGGCAGAGCCTACACCTAACCAACAGTCCTTATCTTGTTGATGTCCTCTGTTTCTTAACGCATCTGTTTGGGTATAGCAAAGGGGTTGTGTGATTATTTTCAACAACTAGCATTCTGTGGACAGAATCACTAATAAAATACCCAGCTTGTCAATGAGGAGTAGCCATGGCTCTTCTCTGCTTCAGAGTATTATTTATTATCCATTGATCCAGCCCAGTAAGAAAATCAAGGGAAGTCTTGCTGTAAGGCAAGGCTGCTACTCAGGGAGTCAGAGCAAACTACATTACTTTGGTGGTTTGAGTTGGCCTCTAATACTCTGATAGTTTTTCCCGGCTAACAGACAAACATAGACACAGTAGCAAACCTTCTCTCCTTGTGTTAGAGCACAGAACATACCTAACTTAAAACTAACGGACCTCCCAACAGCTGACAGAGATGACATGAAAACCTCTGCCATGAGGGTCTGACATCCCAGAAGCCTCAAGGTTGGCAGGGTGTTCAGTCCCACATACAAGAAGGCAGACCTCAGTTTCACACTTCACAGCTCCTCCATGATGGATAGCTTTCATCTCAGCTCTAGTTTATTGCATTTCAGCATCTCCCATCTTTATAAACTGGGAGATAGCAACTCTTACATTCACAAAGGACATGATGGCCTGAAGGCACTGTTAAGTGCTCTTGGTTGTGATTCCATCTTCACTGTTTTGCATAGGAATTTACAGAGAGAGAATGAAACCAGTTTAAACCATAATACTTTGGTTCTTTTCATGTATTTTAAATTATTATTCTAATTAGTGAGATCTTATGGACTGTCATTATGAAGATACAGGTGTTTGCAATACCAATAAGTATCCCTTAGATTTATTTTCCTGGATAAGCTGGACATTTACTATTTCAAAGTCAGTATGAAAAAAAGTCACCACCTCTCAGCTCCAACTATTTCAGCACAGATCCCTGCCAGGGGGGTTTCCTTCACAAGAATCATCTCTGAATTAGTTTACAGGACACAGACTCTAGCAGTTGCTTTCCAGCCTGCCTCTATACTAACAGTGTGACTCAAACATTATCAGGAATTAACCAAGACCCCTCCATCTGCCATTGCTGCAAAGCCTTTTTCACTTCTTGTGCTTCAACTTAGCTTATGAGACCAGGGAGAAAACAATAATATAAAACATTAATAAATATCATGTTCTCAACACAAAACCCTGACAGCAGTTAATACACAGTAAAGCAAAGTCTTTGCCAAGCAATTAAGCTCACAGAAGATAAGCAGATGACAAGAATTAAACTCATTAGTTAAGGACATAAAAGCTGTGGATAACAGAAGTGGAGAGTGCCTGACATTTCTCCAATCTGTGGAGCACAGTCCCTGCCACCACCTCTTATCCCACACTTCGCACAGGACCACAATCACCTTCTTCTTCTTACTGACCTTACTGACAGCACTTCATGGCTTCAGTCACCTGGCTCTTGACTTTTAATATCTTCTTGAACAGCATTATCAAACAGCAGCAAAAAATACATAAAAAACAGGAACAAAGAAGACTGATTGCTTTCAGATAATTGCAGCCAACTCAGAGCTGAAGGCTTCTGCACCAAGAACATGAGAAAAGCTGCAAGATGCATGAGCAGGTTAGCAGAGAGACAAAGAGTTAATTTCCAGGAGATAAAGGGAGATATAATAAAAGCATCACAATTTCTTTAGTTCAACTAACTGCCATTAACATGCAGTGATCTTAGCATTATGTGAAAAAAAAAAAGTGATTACAGATGTGAAGGAAGGAACCAAAGTTTTCAAAATATTTTCAGTAGGATTTTACAGGGAAATATTGAAACAGTTTTCTCTGTTGACAAAATCAAGTGAGAAATATTTCCTAAAGTAAGATTTCAGATAAAAGTATGAAGTAAGAAGGAAAAATGTTCTATACAGAGCTTTAGCTTATTCAGTTCACAGAATCACCTAGGTTGGAAAAGACCTTGAAGATCATCTAGTCCAACCATTAACCTAACACTGACCATTCTCGCTGACTTCACCGATTTATTGGCTTTGGCAACTGTTGTCCCAAGATACTCTGATTCTGACAAGACCTGCAGAGCCAAAGAGAATACAACCAGTTGTCTCTTTTCAGTACAACTGTAGGCAATGATCTGAGTTCCTGACACACATTTGTTTAAAAGTTGCATTTCACAGAAACTACTCCTTATGCAGTATACTGTGCCTCGAGAGTTTTTACAATGCTTTGAGTCGCTTCACTGAAATTGAAGCTGTTGATTTATCTCCTATATGAGATCACTTGCACCTTATTAAGATGAATTAAAACAACTAAGCAAGCACATTTTTGCTGGGTTAAAATACAGACAAGGAAGAAAAAAAATGCATACATTTCTACAACTTTCTTATATTGCAGTAGCCAAAAGATCTTCCAAAATCTTATCTCCTCAGCACTACCTTCTTTGTCTGACAAACAGGAAAGACAATCTTTTTTCCTCCTGAAAATTGTGAGCATGTGGAAAGGGACAAAAATATATGTCTTGCTTCTCTGCAAAGACAGCCAAATGTGACCCTACAGATGGATCATTCTATTGTTGAGGAAAATGTAATAAAATATTTTCAGGCAAATCCGTGTTTGTTTAGCAAAAGTCTACAACTTCAGAATATCAAACAATGTGCCTTTAACTCGGGTATTAACTGTCTAACTTGTGGTTGTGAAAGATGTAAATTCAAAGTACAGAAAGGCGTCAAAATAAGTCATTGTCAGAAGCCATTTCAATTCCCTAAGTTCTTCTGCCCCAGTTTTTCCCACTCATCCTGCATTCTAAAGTTCACTTTAAAATCCATCCCCTCCAAAATACCCCAGCTTCTCCCATTTCAAAACCCTACTTCTCCCACCACTTCTCTACTGCAGGCTTCCCATACCTACTGCAGTATTTCAGCACCTCAAGTTCATCCTGCTCACACCTCCCCTCCCCTCCTCTCCCAGTCCGTGAGCCCTTCCACCACCTTCCCATTAGCTGCCAATGCCAGAGGGGTGCTTCTGTGGCCAGAACTTACCCCAGGTCTCTGCTGGAGCAGGTGGCAGAAAAAGAACCAGACATGGCCTCTAATAAATAAATAAACATAATTCTAAGGGCAGAAAAAGGTTCTATCCTGAAAAATACGATAGTCTCAAGCTACATTTGGCATGGTAAAGATGCAGCATACTGAAACAACACGATTTTTATCTGGTTTACAAGTGCTATTCCAGTGTATTTTTGCAAATATATTTTTGACACTTAACTGTTTGGAAAGATGATTAAATTTGGGAAAAAAAAAATCACTAATCTAAACTGAATTTCTTGGATAAGCACCACTAAAATCAGTAGTATTTCTTTTTTGCTTTGTTTTCTAATGACATAGGTTTTATTCTCAACTGCTGTAAAATATATTTCCCAGTTGTGACTCAAGTCATATGGCTGCAGCAATATCTATCTGAATCAATGTACAAGTTTACTCTCTGCATTTTCAACTAGTATTGAACATTGGTGTTTAACTGAACTATGTTATTTGAGAGAAAATAACACCAACTGCTCTTTTCAGAAAAAAAAAAAAAAACAAACAGAAAAGAAACACAAACAAAAAAACATCCAAAACACCTTTCACCTATTATGCAAATTGACACAGAAACATTTTTTTCATAAACTTTGAAAATAAGTGCAAAGATTTACTCCAGACTGAACTTCATCAGTTCAAGGTGATTTTGGAAAGCTTTATATGCACACACATTTGTTATATTTAGAGATCAGTATGGATATATCAAATGAAATATTTAAAAAATGTTGGAAGTGTCTGATTTAACTCAAGATACACACTTGCAGCTGACTTTACTGTAGTTTGCTCCTCTATACAAGTCCCAAACACCAAAATTCACACAGACACTCCAGTGAAACTTTTCAAAGATCAATGCTGACCCATAACATTAGAAAAAAACACATGGTCTCTGTAAATGGGCTTGGCACAGCCCTGAAATCAACTGGCTTTTTTGTGGGCAGCTCCCAGTTAAGTAGTTGGACACAATTCTACAGTGATTCCCTTCTTTCTTTCAGCAAGGTATACTACGAGCAGCTTCAGTTTAGATTGCTCAAGCATACACTTAAGGTTTCTCTGTACTATTACTGAGCCTAATCAACAGCTCTTTCTTCAGAGATCCCATTTACGAATACAGAACACATCACAGAGATCCACACACCATCTCTGTGTGCTGACAACCACAGTATTTATATTTAATATCAAATTTGTCTTCCCAATTGATGACTTCTGAAGGCCAGAGGTCTTTTTGTTTCACTACAGACATAAAACCACACTGCAACTTACCTAGTCACAGATGGCAGTGTACCGTATGACGCTGCTGCTGTGATCTGCCACACTGGGTGCACATCATGGATGCTACCCTTCCCTCGGCAGGACAAATGGAAGAGGAGGAGAGGATGGGGAACCAGGACAGAGATGAGACACCATTCACTCCTGGAAGATCTTCTGAGAGCTGGCAGAATAGCCACAGCGATATGGCTATATTCACTTTGCCATACAGAGTCCTAATTGCCACAGCACATCCCAGCATTAACAAAAGCAGCAGAAAACCTCAGAATCTAGTTATGGAGCTATCATGTCTCATCAGATTTAATACCATCAACTTTCTCTTCTAGATGCTGGCTGAGTCAGCTGTAAAAAAAAAAATTAAAAAAAAACCAAAAACCCTGTGTACACTGTTCAATCTTAATGTGGACAATAATGACTGCCCTTTCAGAACCACTCCCTTGGTTATCCACAAAAAGAAAAGAATCAACAATCACACCACTATCTCAGTTTTAAGTAATAAAGTCTTGATTTACCAGAATTCTATAAATCAGTTTAAAAAGCTCACAACTTCTTGAAGCACTGCTGCAGGAAGGAATGAGTATGTGCATGCAAGTCTGTCCTTCCTTTCCCCCCACTATTCCTTAACAGTACTGCTTTGAAGTGCATGACACAGGAGGAAAAAGCAGTCATCATTCACTTTCTTCACCTTGATGAATGATCCTTCTTACTGGAAACTTACTTTATAGTGCCTTGGTTGGAGACTGCAAGCTGTGCTGTAGTATTCATAGAAACAATTTGAATCTGAAAAAAATTCCCTCTGAAGTGATTATAGTTTCAGACCATAAGAGACTCTAATTTGTTACTCACAGCAGCTTTTATAGCTTAATCACTTCCAAATCCTCACATGTAAAGCAGTAGTTTGAGAAACCATGGTAGATGCCTTCTGATTACAGGAAGATACAGCTCACAAATTATAAAAAGAAATTTTAAATCTCATCCCAAAAGCACATCTTTATGGTCATATAATAGCTGAAGTTGGAAAACTGTTGCAAGGGAAAGTTAAATAATATCCAGAACGTATGGTTCAACAAACATGTAAAAAAAAAAAAAACCACCCCAAAAAAAAACCAGCCTGGAAAAATCTGTTTAATAGATAAAACTTCAGATGTTCCTTTTATACTATCCCTTTGTGCCTTACCTCCTATCCCATTGATGTGAACTGTAGCAAATAAAATGTTACAAACTTTTCCACTAAAGAGATTTTAAGAAACTCAGGATTTAAAAGGGCTTTTGAAAACCACCATACTAAACATTACATGTTTGTCACTTTCTTTTAGTCTCACTCATTTATTTAGATTGTTAATTCATGACGCAAGGATTATACTTTACACTAGTGTTTGTGCATATGCTGCAATAGTGCTGCTGGTTTTCTCAGTAGCCTCTCAATGCCGGTTCACTACTGAAGAATAACTGATTCACTACAGTCCTACATAGCAGGGATACAGGACCATTCTAGTTTCCTTTTTAAAAATTCTATATTTATATTTTCATATACAGACAATACATATATATATACAGTATACCTGGACAGGAGTGAGGTTTTTAGGTTTGCAGTGGGGTTTGTTTTGGTTTTGGGTTTTTTGACAGAAGCACTTTTCTACACTTATCTGATGTAGGAAAAAGTACAACAGCTCTCTAAGAGCTAGCCAATTACTTATGCACAAAACTTTGAAAAAGTCTCCATTAGCATTTAAATAACACCCCGTCTCTCAGATTTCACCAGACAAGTGTGCCATAGACCAATAAACACCAAGTGGAGACTGAAAAACTAATCTAAAAAAAGCCCATCAAACTTTCAAGGTATTTCTAGAGCCAACATACCCCTCCAACCGTAGCTCTTAATGTCTCCCCACAGAGGGAGGCATCCTCGGAATTGATGCATCTCACACGTGTGCATCCTAAAACCTGATATGCTCATCCACAGCACAAATTTGCTTGCTGAAATTGAGTGGAAACACCCAACCATGAAGCACCAGAATAAACTCACAGACATAAAGATGACTAAGAACAGGAAAAGAACATTTTGCAGGAAACAACCCCCACATCTCTTAAATTCTCAGTCCTACTACCCCACTAAAAACAGAAAACTTATATTAAAGATATATATAAATCATCCTATGCCAGAATTAATGAAAGCACCTTTTGCCCAAAAGCCTATTTTACACCTGTCTTAGTTTGTTAAAAGACACTGCCTTCCTTCCCTTGTGTACCTTAGATCTCCATACAAAATACTAAACCCGAAAGCAACAAAAGCGCAGATTAAGATTTCTTACTTTGAGCAATGAGACAATTCGTATTGCTCTCTTGCCAAAAGAATGTCACCAGTCTCTCAGTCTTGGTATGGTCTGTTTCTCTGAACAAACTCCACCTCTCCAAAGACTGGGGAAAAAATGAAGCACCGCTCCACTGCTTGGATGGCTGGTGCTCTGTACCATTTCAAACACACATCTGCATCTTCACTCGCTAAAACCCATCACCAAGGTTCCACAAACAGATACTCAGATTCCTCTCAAAACTGCCAAAATCAAGAGTTTGCCGACTTCTAAAAAGGCGCAGAGAACAGCCAAAGCTGAGATCTAGGAAGCGCTCTCAGCTGACACAGCTGTTCACATCATTTCTCCCACTATAGCAGGGTCAGCTAAACCGGTGGTACACTGACCATCCTCTTAGGGGATACAGATTGCCTTCTAACACTAGGGTTTACTTTATTCTAATTCCAAAGATACAGAGATTAATGAGACTGGATATGACATCAAACCATATGTTAAATGATTTCAAAGCTAGTCTCTAAATAGGCATGGCTTACTGGAGCTTTTCAAGTTGTATCTTTTCTCATGCTAATTCCTGCCAGATTTTGAGTAACAATGTTCAAAATTTAGCAATCGAAATATCTGGAACATGTTGTTGTATGCCTATTCTGTTTTGTTTGTTTAATGAAAAAATATAACATTGAGAGAGTCATTAAGACTATGAAGTTGGAGCAAGCCATCTCAAATAGGAGTACCACAGCATGGTAGGTGGATCCCAAGTCCAGTTTTCTACCTCAATTTCTCTTTTCATACTTAAGCTGCATTTTACATAGTATGAACATAAAAACTGATTCCTTGTACATTCCAGGTTCCATTTAGATTACTGAAATATGCAGTTCCAGAAGAACGGAATATCAGACCTATGTGAAACAATGTAAGAAGGTGAATGAAACAAGTTACATTCTTTCCTCTTAAATTTTATTCATTCTTGGATGACACAAGATTCAGTAAGCTTTGTTCTGGCTTTACAGTGAAGAACTCTGTACAAGGAGACCTTTTATCCCAACAATCTAACCTCAAAAGCACTAAAAAGCACTAAAAAGAAGTTGGTTCATATGAAATTTCCCTAGAGTTTAAGATGTATCCCTACCACTTTCTTCTCTGAGAGGTCAGATGAATCTCATCTTTACTCAGATGTCACTAAGTTAAATATTTCGGGCTGAACTAATTACCTTCACTAAAAATAAGTGTCTAACTCATCTTCAATACTTTAATATGGATTCATCATGGGTAGGCCAGGCACTTATTGATGAAATGCACAATATATGACCTTGGGGAAAGCTCAGCTCACTTAAAAATCAGAAAAAGCCGGTACATGCAATTTATAATTGGACTCCACTGTTTTGTAGTAGTCTAGCACACATTTCTCTATCCACTCCACTAGCCTCTGAGGTTTCATTTCACCTCTAAGTGGCTGAAACAAAGGAAAAACTTAGAAAATGGGTATGGAGTTTAGTCTTCTCCTACCAGAACAGATCTTTAATAACTCAAGGTAGCATAGCCAGACAACAAGTACTTTGAGATGACAGAGAAGTACGATGCTAGTACTTGTACACTAAGCAGTGATTCTGGTTAAGAAAGCAGGAGGGGATATTTTTTGTTTCTGAAGTATATAAATGCAAACGGACAGGAAACTTCAGATGAAAAGGTATCTTGTACGTAGTGGCTAAAATAACTCAAATTGCCCTCTGCCTGTGCCTCTGTCCCCATTGACTAAGAAACCAGGGTAATCAGATGAAGCATAGGCATTTAACATTTATATTTGTCTATGTTTTGAAAACAAGGGACTGAAGTTAAATCTTTTATCAGAAGAAAAAAAAGTTAAGATAAAATATAAAGGAATTTCCAACTAACCTAATGGCTTACAATTCATCAACATTTATCTCATTGAAATACTCACACTCTCTAACACTGTCAATTGAATTTTTTTCTCCTGTTTCTTTAACTGGAAAAGTAATTGTAAATCTCTACTGCAAGAAAACTTGAAAGCTGCCATTCTAACAACTTCATTGGGAAGGACCATAACCCCACTGCAAAGCCAGTCAGTAGGAAATACTGGTCCAAGGGCTCTAGGTAGAAATGAGGTCATCTGAGCTAAGCCCAACCAGTTTTCCCAAAATTTTTAAATTAAACAGTAAACTGATAACTATGGCCAAACAGATTTGAGAATTCAAAGCAGAGCAGTTAAACTAACCATGCTAACAAGTAACATGGGGGCTTTCAAATTAGTGACTTTAATGGCTAGTATAAACTGTTTTCTATATGATATGTGCTTCAAAGTATACACGGAGGTAGTTCCTTGAACCACAGAACTTAAAAGTCACATCATGCACAACACAAAAATGAAAGAGACAAATGCAAAGCAAAACACACAGAAAGAAGCCACTAGTGTACACACACAGTTCTTCATTTTGTACTGGAACTCCCAGAAGTACTTGTTAATGATGTCAGCAGAACGTCTGTAATGGGCGGCAGGACTAACATAAAACACAAGTTTAAGCAATCAGATTAAAACTCCTTCTTAAATTGCCCTGCTAAATTAAGACATTAACAGTACTTTCTGAACAGTTCACTCTCTTAATTGTGTTCTGAAATGTCAATGTCTTCTTTAATCTTTATAAAATTGTCCATGGTTTGTGTTAATTAGAAGATAAAACATCTGGATTAAGTAATGAATACTGATTCTTTAGATTTCCATTACCTCATAGCAGGGAGGAGGAAAAAAAATACAAAACCCCCACACTCTTAGTACAAAGCTACAGTACTTAAGTGACTCAGAAAAGATGACTGAAAACAGTGGTCTACATTTATTTAATGAGAAATTCTAGTAATAATAAGAGTTCTTTACAAAAAAATTATATGAACTATTTTTGTTTCTTACAGGTTCTTTTTATATTGAAAAAATAGAAATGTTACTCCTAGTCCCTCACATTCTTCCTACTCTTTTTTAAATAAAAATGAAACATAGAGAAATCATTAAAAATATTAGACACTTATTTTAAAAATAAATCTTAAAGTATTTTGACTATTTGAAGACAAGGAAGAATCCCTATATTTTTAGATAATATCATACTTATTCTCATAAGGAAAGGTTCATGCTCACCATTTAAAAAAAAATTTAAAATTAAAAGATGCTAGCACGTGCAATATGACTTCAACACCATTCTTTGAGTCACTAGAAAGTAAATTTCTGTTAAAAAACTTCTCAAAACAGTCAGTTTTCCATTTATTCACACTCTAAAGCATACTAAAAAACAGTTGTGCTGAGCACTTGGAGATTTCACAGAGACATTAAGAAAGCAAGATGCAAGGGACACAAGGAAGTGCTGCTACACATTTTGGCATCAGCACAAGGTGCCCACTTTGGATTGGGGCTCTGAAAACTGCAGGGGAAGCGAAGGATTCAGCTTTCTGCCCCAGGCTGCTGGGTGTTGTACCACTCAAAAATGCAACTAATCCATTCAAGAAGAAGGGTGCAACAGCCTGAAAGCTCCTGGAATGTTTATCTTTCAGGCTGCAGTAGTAGCTACCATTCAGAGAGGGCTGGGGTAGGCAAAGGTATGTGCTGAAAAGGCTTGCTGACAGCACAAAGACCATATGGCTCCATACTTGCCATGTGCCAAAGACTAGCCCAGCTCAATCAAACCGTAACAGAGAAGTGTAAGGATCCAGATGTTTTAATTCATGCAAGACAGCAAATCCCTTCCGTCTAAAATAGCATGCCTTCTTCCTGCAAGCTGCTGGAAGGACATCAGATATTAACCCACTTGATCAGCATGCTTAAAGAAACAAATGCAAGATTGAAAGACTGTACTCAGAAACAGATGGGCAAGCTCTGAGCCACCAGGTTCCTTAAATGCTGAATGCTCCAAATGGTCAGGAAAAGACAGATGAAGGGAAAAAACCCTCATGTTCTAGATCAACCTATTTTGGACCTTCTACATTAGATGACCACTTTTAGACACAGATTCACAATTTATCCAACTTTAAAGAAGCTAAACTATTTGATAGGTGTGTGGAACACAGTGATGTTCAAATATGCTTTTCATACTTAAAAACCAAGTAGAAAACAGCAGGATGTCAACAGTTATGAATTAATTTTTTCCATAATCTCCTCCTTCCCCCTAATCTGTTTCCCAGTCTTGTTACTTGAAAAGACAAATTACTCAAAGAAAATATTACGTAAATCATATCCTGTAAATAGCATATGTAAACTATGTAAATAAACATAGCAGCCCTGACTTATTTTGTCAACAATATTTCATAAAGAAAATGCCTTCCAAAATAATTTGAATGAAGAAACAGTGTTGAGTCATTCCGTGCTACTTTCCTGCAGCAGCAGTGATTCAATCAAGTTGGGTCTACACACAAAGCTGTAAAATTACATTAGATTTGCAACTCCAAACAAGACATACATTTACTAAATTGTCTGTGTATTAGTAACAAATGTACTTAGCTTAGTATATTTGATTTTACTTAGCATAGTCTTTGATGGTGGTTTCAAGAGACCACATCTGCTCTTGCCAATTTGAAAATGAGTTTTTCCATTACTGTATGGTTTTAAATGCTGCAGAATTTTGCATTTTGGAGAGAAGTTGTTTCCAAACAACCACCTTCTTTACATTATCACTTCAATTTTCAAAGCATTTGGAAAGCACAATGCTGTACACACTTCTGACTACTCCTGTTCACAAGTTCTAAGAAGTATTCTCCTGTTCAACACATTGCTGTGTTTCACAGCTCTTTAAAAATTAGGTTATTATTTTTTTAAATGAAGCTATGAATAATTACTTCATTTTGAGCATTTCTGCACTGGCAGACACGAATGGCTTTTTTCACTCAGCGTCCAATTATAGAGAACAGTGATTAGCTACTCTGTACAAATACAATTAGCTGATTAAGAAAAAGGGCAGAAGAGATCAAAGCTCTTGGAGCATACATCCTTGGATTGCAACAATCAATTCAGTGACTTAGGAGGATAAAACACTGCATTATCACAACATATGTAAGCTGTCATCTCTCTAGCTGTGAAGTTGTCTCAACCACAATAAAGAACAACCTTCATGAAAGTCTGAAGAAGGCTCTTTTCACTTTCTGAAAATGCCAAGAGCTTCTGGGGTGCCAGCAGCATGTGCTGTGGGAGACATAGCTTCCTCGCACATCCTTCAGTTCTAAGCAACAAACCCAGTGTCATATCAGAGCATTCCAAAGCTGGGTTTATCATCAGTTATTCCCACTAGTCTTCATCATATGAGCCCCAAAGGGTTAGCTCCTCTGATCCATCCTGAAGTGCCCTCTGAAGCTTTTGACTTTTTCTATTCACTACATAGTTGACAAGGTTAAGGAAGGTCATCAGAAAATGGCTTTTCTCCTCTCAAACCATCTGCACTTCATCAGGTTAGGGTACTTCACCTCCATACCAACCATCAAGTCCACCACATCTATACAACAGACATGGTCCAAGACCAAGGCAATGATACACAATCACACCTACAGCTCAACTGTCATGGAGATTTGGTTTGTCAATGGAAAAGAAAGCATTGTCTTCAGGGCTGACCCAAGATCATGCCCAGAGCAGAGAACAAAGAGCAAGGGTCTTCATCACAAAACCTTGTCACCTTCAGCAACAAATATAAAGATACATTTCTATGACCTTCCCTAACATAGACACCAACATGTAAATATGTGTGAATAATTATTTGCAAAATTCCTAAACAAAACAGTCCCGTGCACATACCCTTCTCTTCCTGGGTGATGAAAGCAGCAGCATTTGACAGATGTGTCAAGTTGTTTAATGCATTCCTGAAAGTGCTTATGAACACCTCTAAAACCTCATATAAAAATTTCCTCTAAACCTATTCCTTCAGCTGCATATAAAACTGCATGGCTCCTGCTGCTGGGTGAAATGGAAGTGTGCTAAAGTTCCATTGTTTTGCAAGATTTACCTTAAAGCTTAAAAAAAAAAAAAATCACAGGAAGGAAGAGAAAGATGACATGCATTAAAGACGAGCTCAAACAGAGCATCTAGGAAGATGCTAAGTTTCAACTTGCCAGGTTTCTGACACCCTCAGGTGTGAGATTAGACACTTTATGAAGGAGATGGGTGTGATCAGGCCTTCACACAGTGCCTAGAGATCTGTGGTGCATGGTGGCAACACCATTTATAGGATCTTGCAGGTTCTTACGTTAGCTCTTCCAAGGCTAACCAGAATCCTTCCTACCCAACAACACTGATGACTTGTCAATTTGGCTACTGCCCCACTCTGCAGACACAGTACAGTTATCATAGTTCTGCTCTAGTACTGTTCCACCTTATTTCCCTATCAGAGTTCATGGCAGTGCGTATAGGTGATCCTATTCCACAATTCAGTTACCCCTATACCTACATCCCCTTCATCTTTCCAACACTGCCTATTTATGGGCAAGCACTGTTTTTTTCCTTATGTGGAAACATAAGGTTGGTGCTTTGTGTCCTTTAATTGTAAAGCTCAGTTTTCCCTGTTTTTCTTCTTCCTTCCACTCTCCTTCACTCTTCCCCTTCTGCTCCTACAGTGATGCAGCTGCTGTAGAGTTCCATTACAATCAGACCAAAACAGAAATAACTTGTTGGAGGGAGGGAGTTATGTACACTCATGCACACACAAGATCCCGAAGCCTCTTCTACCATGCCTAAACTAAGCCACCTAGACAAAGACCCAACACGGTAGAAGTAGCATAAAAACCCATTGTAAAAGATGATTTTCACCACTTCCACTTAGCTTGCTCTTTTGACTCCTTTCATGCTGGGTCACATTTCAGAAATACTCCCACACTGCTCCTTCTGCTCCATCTGCCTTGTGCCCAGTTCCAGCCACCTCTAGTACCGCCTTTGCTTTGCTCACTGGGAGCCCCTTACAGAAGAGCATCCAGGCACATACAAAAATGCAATACACCAGCTAACTGCATCTCAAAAGAGCTATGACTCGCAAGCTGGAGAGACTTGCTGAAAAGGGTGATACTGCCTTATCTCTTGAATATACCGATTCTGCAAACAAACTAGTTGGAGAGTTCATCTGGTGGTCATATTCCAACCACATGTTTGGCATTTCCACTTTTTTTTAGATAAAAGCACCGTGAGCATACATATTTCCACAAAAACAACATAGCACTATACTCGCACACATGCCTGGTTGGTCTGAGAACAAGCCCAAATGAACACAGCTGGAAAATCCTCCTACAGGCTTGCACCTCTCTAGAGCTGGGTCCACAGCAAGTTCTCAGAAGACAGAAACTTCTCAGTTCATACTTCAAATAAAAAAAAAAATCACCTCTTAAAAGCCAAGGCATTTTAGAATTTTTCATGATGTTGCTTTACACAAATATCAAAATAATATTTTGCCTGTTTATGAATGTTAAGACTCCAATCAACTAAGGGATCAAATTTCTGATCACAAAATCTTAAGTCATTATTCACTATTACCCTATTCACACCAAGTGCTCCACTTCTCATATATCATTTTGTTTTATTTCTCCCTTTTCCTTAAGACAGAAAGTATTTCGTGAAGTCTTATTAAGATTTGCAAGAAAACATTATATACAGAAGTGCAATTACTTCAGTAGTCCATTCTCTAACATATTTCACCATAAAAAATGCAGAAATTTTAGGTCACATAAAAACAAAAGTCTCAGGTTTTCTTTTTAAAACACAGTCAGTAAATTGCTGGAATTTTAAGTGCTTTTTAGAAGGAATATAAGCTGTTTTCCTAAACACAACAGTTGCATTTTAGTTCAGTGAATAAAGAGGAACACAGGCACCTCTAAAGACCTGTAGTGAGTCCAGTCAAATTTAAGCTACGAATATGTGGGAACTCAGGCAATTAAGTACAAAATTCAGGCATTCCAGGATGCCCACAGTGAGATGTCAGCTTCTAGCACAGACAGTACACTGAACACCAAGTTCCTCCACCAATGTCAGATCCGGCCTGCACAGCCTTCTGACAGTGGGCATCAATAGCAGTAACCACCTTTTAGGCAACACAGTAGCTAGAGCAAAGATCAGGAGGAGAAAAAAACCCAGCTACAGGTATTATTCAGCCAGAGAACCCCATCTTTCGTACCTAGGAAAGTATCCTAGCTAGATGATAACCTGGTTAACAGCATTTGCTACCTCCCCTCTCAAAGTCAAGATACTATGAAGTCAGAAATGTAAGTTTCATTCAATGAAGTATCATATAAGACACAAAACTGCAAGAATGTATTTGCACAGGCACTTACCTAGAAAAGGGCAGGACCAACCAGTATTCCAGACACAGCTCCCTGGAACCAGCATCTATTTTACAGCAGATTATCACTGGATAATCCTGACTCCCAAATGCCTGCTGGCACTTAGCTCAGTTTGAAGAGGATGGGCAGAGGCTGGTCTCACACAGGATAGCCTCTGACCTAGTAACGAGGGCAATTTATTGCAGGCAAGGCAGAGCCCGCAACCCAGATCTCCCACTTCTTGGAGAAGCACTCACTTTCTGTTAAGTAAAAAAGTGAGTGGGGGTACTAGCTCCTATTCAAATGAAGTTATGTACAGACCAGGTCACACCTGACTTTTTAAACGTTTCTTTGGACAGATGAAAGAACGCAAGTGTCCAAAAACCTGTATCTCAACAGGTGAGGGAGAGGTGAAAGGCTATAGATATTTCTAAGCCTATGGTATAACTAATTTATTATGCTAGGGATCTTTCAGACTAATTAGGAGTTATCTAATGAATGCAGGTGCTAGACCTGGTGACCTGCAATGTAACATTATGAATTTGTTAAGGATTTAAGAGAACTTAATATAGCTAAGGCAACTTTAGGTATATTTAGGTACACTGAAATCCACACCACTTAAATTACCTATATAAAAGTTTTCTCAGCCACCACCCGGATCTTACTGGCCACATCATGCGCAGCTTTGGTTCAAAGCCATCCCAAATCTACTAGCTCTGATCCCAGCAAGACAGTTTTTAAGCTCACTACTTCTACAGACATAATCTGACAGTGGAGATTCTTAGCCAAATAAACATGACTAGTATCAAAGATTTTTGCTTGAGCAACATAGTGAGCGTAATGACAGAAACATGCAGAAGATAAAACATCACAAGGCTGACACAACAGCACAGTCAGCAGTCTGGCAATAGTTAAAAAAGTTTCCGTGTAGGCGCTTTGCAGATGTAAGTTACTTCTGCCAGGATAAGCCTCAAGACTTCATCTTTATTGAAAATGGCTTTGCTGACATGCACTTGAAAGCCATTGTGTGTGTACTCTCCAAAAAAGTGAAAAGAACAAAGAGAAACATGGAATAAGAGATGAAGTCTTATTTATTATATACTTACAGAGCTCAGGCTGCATAAACAAAATACATAGTCATGGTATATATGCATCTATCTCATTTTTCAAAAAGACTTAAAGATCCCAGACTGAAAATGTTTTTCTTTCCCCTCTTCTCCATCACGCCTGCTTCTTAGCCATCAAATTAATGAAAATCAACTGAGTAAAATGCAAAAGGGCCAATATTCACATTTCACTTGAGAGTAAAAGAACAGAAGCCTTTGCCTTGCAGTGCAAGGAACAGAAAAACACTTGAGCCTTCCAGACAATGATGCGCTTACAGTTCCTTATATGAATATGCTGGTCTTCAGCCTAAGCCCCTTTTACTTGCACACAGGGTTTTTCACCGCTATTTTGTTATTTGGCAAATCTACTACAGAAGGTTCAGATGTGACTGTAGGGCTTTTTCTCCTAGGCAATGTGAATTAACAGTAGCTCTTTTTCCTCAAATTGATGAAATATTGCTTGGTTTGGGGTTTTGTTTTTTTGTTGGGGTTTTTTTTTTTTTTAACAGATGCAGGAATTCCATCTGGATTGCAAATTCTGTCCTGGTCATGTATTTTATGTATAACGCTGAAGTGAAAAGATAAAATCAGCATATCCTGGTATTTTACAAGACACTGTGACTTACAGAATGAAAGAGGACTTGAGAAAATCAGTCACCGTTTTTTTCTAAAGTTGGGCTCAAAATCAGAGGAGATGACATACCAATTTCCATAAAATTTAATATTATACAAAGAAAAAACAATCCAAAACAAGTATAAAGAACTAGTTCTGAATGACTTGTCAACTAGGCATTAACTAGTGTACTTGGAGCTCTGGCCAATGTGGTGCCATTCTTATATGACATTGAATTGACTGCAAACTGAGAGTAAAATTTTTCTTCATATAGGAAGAGCTACTTACAGTGTTAATGCTCAGAACTACAAATATGTATTAAAAAAGCAGCAGGTAAAACACTTCTGTGCATCAACAATATTGCCAAGGATCACAGCTGTTTTATACTGCCTTGAGGAGACTATTAGCATTAGCAAAGATGAGCAGTGAACTTAACTCAGAAGGAAAGATTTGCATGAAGTGAGGGGGAGATGAAGTGATGCATAGCTGTGTAACTGTGATCCATTCTAAACATACTTTGTATTTTCTCCCAGCAGCAACCAGAATTCTTTGAACCAGCACAAACTAATAGATAGTCCTGTGCCTGGCTTGCTGCTTCTCTCTTCCTCTCAAGATCCACAGGCAGGGTGGAGGGACAGAGATCCAAAAGTTAGAGGTCTGGTGGCTTTATACCACTGCTTATATCCAAGGCTTTCATGTCGGGAGTCACAGATATCAATGCTGCAATTAGCTTTATGAGATGCTTTTTATAGTATATGATCAGTGTTTAGTCCTGGAACACACGCTGCACTGTGTTAGTTTAGGGGGCTAGATTTTTGGATAAAAACTTTTGAAAGCAACAGAAGACCCTGACATCTGGAGGAACTTGCTACATAGAAGTAAATTAATGAGGAAGAGTTTTTCCTTGATGAACAAATAATGATCATTTTTGGCTTGCAATAAGATTCCTGAACATAAACAATTGCCAAAATGCTGCTTGTGCACATCACTGTTCCAGGCCAGATTTATAATGCATAAACAAGTCTTCTCACAGAGGAGTTAACCTTGAATAAAGAGGGTAAAGCTGTGCCTGAAATCTGTTTCTGAAGAGAACAGTGAAAATGATCAGTGAGGGTCCTGTGACCGAACCCTGTGAAGAGCTGCAGCCCCATGACACTGCAGCTCTTGACATGACCTTCACAGGCTTGAGAGGTGGGCCCATGCAAACCTCATGAAGTTCAGCAAGACCAAGTGCAAGGTCCTGCACATGGGTCAAGGCAATCCTATGTACAAATACAGGCTGGGCGATGAGTGGATTGAGAGCAGCCCTGCAGAGAAGGACCTGGGAGTAGTAGGGGGTAGAAAACTGGCTATGAGCCAGCAATGTGCACTCGCAGACCAGAAAGCCAAACGTATCCTGGGCACCATCAAGAGAATCGTGGCCAGCAGTTCGAGAGAGGTGTTTCTCTCCTTCTACTCTGCTCTCACAAGACAATAAAACTCTACCTGGAGTACAGCATTCAGCTCTAGGGCCCCCAACATAAGGACATGGCCCTGCTTGAGCAGGCCCAGAGGAGGGCCACAAAGATGATCAGGGGGCTGGAGCACCTCCCTCATGAGGACAGGATGAGAGAGTTGCAGTTGGTCAGCCTGGAGAAGAGAAGGCTCCAGGGAGACCTTATAGCAGCCATCCAATACTTGAAGGGGGCTACAGGAAAGATGGGGAGGGACTCTTTATCAGGAGTGTGGTGATAGGACGAGGGGCAACAGTTTTAAACTGAAAGAGGGTAGATTCAGATCAGATATAAAGAAGAAATTCTTTATGGTGAAGGTGATGAGACACTGGAACAGGTTGCCCAGAGAGGTTGTGGATGCCCCCTCCCTGGCAGTGTTCAAGGCCAGGTTGGACAGGCCTTTGAGCAACCTGGTCTAGTGGAAGGTGTCCCTGCCCATGGCAGGGGGGTTGGAACTAGATGATCTTTAAGGTCCCTTCCAACCCAAACCATTTTATAATATGACACAGGGTACCTGGGGCTGTCGCCCTTCACCTCTTCCTGTCACCTTCACCCACCACCACCCTGACAGCCCACAGGCATCTGGTTCAGCTTTCAGGTTCTCAAGCACAGAATATGCTCACCTGAGGGTAAAACCCTAATAAATGCCAAACTTTTTCAGATGAAAGTGTCAAAGAGGCTCTATGGCCCCTATTCTGGGCACGTTGATCTCAAATCCCTCCAGGAACTTAAGTCATTTGTGTGGCATTTTCATACTTAGAATAAATAACTCAAGAAAGAAATCTGATTTCTCCCCTTGACACCCTTTCAAAGACCATAACAATTATTTGGAAAAGTTGCATACCATAGATAATGACATATATAAAGTAAAAGACAGCACTATTTATGTCTGCTAGGCTTGGCTGACAATTCCAGCTGCCAATGCCATAGGACTGTAAAATCCATTTTCTTCACAAGGTTACCCATGAGGTGGTCATCTGAAATGTTCACAACTCGCTGTAGTCAACCACGTGCAGCTAACATTTGTTAAACATCTGATAAAGCACTGAAACAAATTACCTTCTTTA
Organism: Strix aluco; assembly: GCF_031877795.1. Classification (NCBI taxonomy): domain Eukaryota; kingdom Metazoa; phylum Chordata; class Aves; order Strigiformes; family Strigidae; genus Strix; species Strix aluco. The sequence continues at coordinate 56,264,424 of NC_133935.1, forward strand.
TTTAGCAACACGCCTTGAGAACAGATTTTCTCCTGATTTAATGGGATAGTTCTGTCCATTATCCCATTAGCTACGCACTGGTAGAAACACCTCAGGCATCACATTACCAAACAACTGACTGTAGCTATTAAAGAGTCTGAACAACATTGGTTCCTTCTGCTCTTGATAATTGAAAAATGGTCTCATAAAATATCACCCATTAGATCAGATCACCAAATGAGTGAAAAGCAAGCAATAATAAGAAATCCCACTGCCTATCAACTTTTCACCAAAGCTCATTTTCCGTGTATCTGCCAACATTTTTGAAACAGTTACACCATGCAACTTATTTCCTCACAGCAAAAGCTTTCATATTGATCTTTCACAACAAACCGCAGAAGTGCTGGCAGGGCATCCTGCTGCAAGAAGACATCAACAGCTATGCATGGACAAGGAAAAATTCAACCTTTTGACTCCAGATGCTTCCTATATCTAGCATGGAAGAATAATTATTTATTTGCATTTCATTTAGAAAGTCTTAATGTTACCCTTTCTCCTTCTCTTTTTATTTTAGTCTAATAAATGTTGAAACACTGAAACATTTAGTAGAATATCTGGCCTAACCCTGAACATTTTTAAATGCCTGCCTCAATACAAAAAATTATATACAAAGCTGTTGTGTATTAGTATGGTGAAAATGGTGTTCCATTCAGAGCTGTATGAGTACTTACACTAGATTGGATCTATGGTTTCACAAGGAACTGAAATCTGTAAGTTCTCAGTAGAAATTTAAATATCAGTATGATTTTATGCAGCCAGAATTTTTCAACAAATAAAAATCAAGCGTCAATTATGGTGGCATTTTGAGAAATGACTTCATGTTTAATAAAGGCTGGTTTGTGACTATTCTTCCTTCCTCCAAAACCACTCTATTTTGTCTTAAAAATCAAGGCACTATAAAAGAACAGTAAAATAAACAGGAAGTGTTGAGCAAATCCATAATACTATATAGCTGGTCAGTCTGTAGAAAATACAATGTGGTAAGTAAAATAGTAATGACAGGAGAAAATAGATTTTTTCAGCACAGGGCTGCTCTTACAAAAAAAAACAGATGCAAAAGCTTTTTGTGTATCTTGGGGAGATAAGAGTTATGTTGCAAGTTCAGTTCTGCTCACCAACTTGGTTTCTACTAGAGATGCACGTATCTGCCGGCTAAGAGCATGAGCTTATTTTTTCAAGAAAATACATTAATTCAGTTTCACACACTGCTCTAGGCTCCCAACATTAAGAGCAATGCCAGCATTCAAACACTCTTGGCTTATGTTTCTAGTCCTTAACAGCGACAAAATGCAAGAAGCCAGCAGCAGCACTCTGCATTTGTCTTCCAATCCACTTGTTTCGTGTCTTTGTTCGAAACCCCGTTCAACTGGCAAGTTCACACCACGCTTCTAAGCCTTCCCTAAACCCAAGGCTGGAGTGATGTATTGTAAACAAACGCAGCAGCTACCGGTACATGCTGTCGTTCAGAGAGTTGTATCAGAGCTGCAATGTGAAATGCCATTTTGACGGCACCCTAAGGAGTCCATCTCAGTAACTGTTTGAAACTGCTCCTTTGAGACGTCTTAGAGGGCTAATTACGGTTACACATGTAGGCTAGACAGCAACCTACTCTTCCAACTAAGTTATTGATATTTTTGTTTAAATTATAGTCATTTTATGGGAAAAAAACCTGCATACAACACAGGAATAAACTTTAAAACTTCCATGCTAGCATACTACATCACTGGGAAAGAGCTATATTGGTCCTGGAGAGAACAACAGATGATCTACCCCTGATCATACAGCAGAAAGTACTTTCTCTAATGCCTAAGAAATTTCACAGCACTGCTTACCAGCGCAGCTTCTCTGCAGTGTCCCAGAGTGAAAACAGTAATGCACCCTACACGGGGCAAAATCAATTTCAGTAAACCTGTGAATTTCCATAAAGTTATTTGCCTTCTTTCTCAAGTTAATGAAAAGAAATATAAAATGCCTCTCTTGCTTGCTATCTCAGAGTCTACACCTTTGCCTTGCTTAAATCAGCTTAATCCCAAAACCAATACATTTATTAGGTGTTGGAAAAATCCATCATGCGTCTTCATGACTGAGAAATGTTCAAGCAGTTAGTGTACAAGAATCATGTTTATACACAGCAAAAGAGGAAAATTACAATGTACTTAGTGTAAAAAACATCAAATCCTTGATTAATCTGATAATATAACAGACTAATCCACTGGTGTGTTGTTGGTTTTTTTTTTTTTTTTCTCACCTCAATAATCTTGTCATGAATTTGCAGGCCTTCTGCTTTGTCTGCAGGTCCATTTTCCAAAATCTTTGACACATAAATTCCCTCAGCAGATTCCTCCTGATTGTTCTGTACCAGGCAATAGGGAAGTTGCAAAAAGGGCCACATTAGTACAAGAAATTAGATGGTACTAAAATCAGCAGCAATGAAAAATGCAAATCCACCTGAAATATGCAGCTCGCTTTTCTAGCTAAGAATTAAGCTCCTTGGGATTTCTTTTTTTTTTTTTAAACTTGCTTAACACAAACTAGTCATTAATCAAAAGGACAGAATTAATGAACTATTCCAGCATTTTTTGTAAGATTATCCATTTACTTCTGGTTATTTTAGTCTAAATGAGACACGGGGTGCAATGGTAATCAAATTATCAGCTAAAATATTTAAAGCAGGCCTCAAACTTCACAGCAGACAGTGACTAGTACATAAATGCACAGAAGAAGATATTCATAAAAATGGATGCACAAGTGTTTCTCTCAGGAAGGAAAGGGCTCCTGCAGTGCTTGTAAATTTTTTTCCTGCATTTGAAAATAAAGCTTCAAGGAACAAAGTGACTTTAGTTAGCTGGCATGTAACAATGATAGGATTTGGTTGGAACTGGTTAACCTCATAAATCCTATTCACATGGGAGACTGAGAACTTGCTCAACTGTGAAATCCATTCAGATCAGCTGTGGACAAAAAGAGAACACACTCCCAGTTGATCTCCACAACGTTTCTAAGTACAACTCACATGGAGGTCAAATTTAAAACAGATACGTTATCTACCACAGCTGAAATGATATACCTGATGTTGTTGCACATGCTAAACCATTACTTTACTTCATTGCATGATAGTTTAAAATAGTTTTAAATCATTATTAATAAAGAAATAATGCCATGCAGACACAGCCTACTTAAAGTATTTTTAAGTATTCATACAAATAATAACTTAGCAATAAATGAAGTAATCTTTTTCCAGATGATTTATGCTTTGGATAGCAGTTTATAGGATGCTTATTTTTCTTCTGTGACTAGTGAATCCCTGACAAATAGTATGATTTATATGTGTATAGGTTTCTAGGTCCTATACACTCATGAGGAAAATTTTTTATAATTTTTTCTATTAAGAAAATGATAAAGCCATAACAAAAAATGGAGCCACTGTAAAACATGCTTTACAGTATATGGCAACTGGCCCATGGAGACTCAGTCTGGGTAGATTTCAGGTTAACAAATACTTGCTCAACATGATGTCAGTCAGACTATGATTTCATAAACTCCTTTTTTTTTCCCTTTGTCACAGAGACTCATAAGTGTCAGGTAAGAAGCAAAAGGGAAACTTATTAACAGTTCCAGCAATGTTTTGAAATGGTGAACAAACAGACCTCCACTGAGTTCCCATCTAAGCAGCGAGAAATGAGAGTCTGATACAATAGCCATTAATGAAAATGCAGGAGGAACATGGTTTGGTTTTTCCTTAAGAAAACAAAAGGCTAGATTACAGTACCTTTGCCCACATAAAATTATTTTTCTTTTTTGCATAGGAAATGTCACTGGCTTTTTCAAGAGTAATGTATGACCTGGTAAGTAGAAGGATGTCAGTCTGGCTTGCGGTCCCCATGCATAGCACGTGCTGGTATCCACTAGTCCTGATGCAAAAATGCAGCACGCGGCACACGGAGCCCCAGCACCTCATCACACAGCCCCCAGGCTGCGCGGCAGGGGACGGAGGGGAGCTACGGGGATGATCAGTTTACTCAACCTTTAGCTGAGTCTGTGGGTGACTGCAGGAGCCCCAAGCCGTGCCCACAGCACATCGCTCCACCCAGCCCAGCTTTGCTGTGGTGTCCTTGGGATGGCGGAGGACATAGCCTCCACAGCCTGATCTGCAGGACAGTCCTCCCAGCCAGCCAAAGCTGGGGCCCGGGACAAAAGGATCAAAGCAGCCTTGCTTCATTAGAATAATAAATCACCTCCCAGAAACACACACTTAGTGAAATGAGTCCTTTCCTAACAAAATAAAAGACAAGCTTGTGGTGAGTTGTTCCTTTCCTCTCCTCCTTCCTCCAGATAGAAGGTGAACAGTGGGCAAGCCTATTATGGACAGAAATGAAACACAGCCAACGGAAAGTTATGTATGTATGTTCCCCGTCACCAAGAGTCATCTGCTTTCCAGTGGGAAAAACCTGCGTTTTACTTATAAACACAAATAGCATGCGGTGAAGGAACATATTCCCATGTAGGTGACCAATATAATGGCACCACTGTTCTGCTCTTCTGCTGCAAGAGACAACGCTTCACCCAAGGGCACTTTTTCCCTGAACAACCTGAATGCACAGATCACCTTCATGAACTCTTGTTGTCTTGTTACTGAACAATTCCTGTTCCAGTATTTAAGTTTTTGAGCAGAGTTTTTCATTTTGATTATCTGACTCGACTCAATCCTTTTTTCCTGTTATATCCTTTGGCTCCAGATATGTGGAGTGAGATCTTATACTGGTATCTGGGAACTGCCAATCAAACATCTGTGGTATTCGCATTTATCACAATGAGAACAAAACAAAACAGGATTTCCAAATTAAACTTCAAAGACTCAGAAACCCCTGAGACCCAGCTCTGCCTCACAGCTCCACCAACTTGTCTGTCTTTAACTATCAGTGTTAATGGAAGACCATGACCATTTCCTTCTCTCTGGCCAGCAGTTCTCTCCATGAACTGTGGTATGAACCTTCATATATTTATCATTTACTCCTTAAACTTCCAGAATATTAATTCAAAAAGACTAATAGTTTGTAATACAAAAAACTGTTTCATTATGCACTGTCAGCATGTGAGTACTTCAGAGAAGCTCAACTGCCATCCCAAGAAAGCTGAACACCATGCCCCTTTTTCCCTGCAGTTTTCCTACAGGTGTAAATAACAGAAGTCACACTGCAATCCAAACTAAAGATTGTCTGGAGTTTGTTACTGGTATACTCTAATTATGGATATAATCAAAGCACGTATATTTTATCTTAGAGCCACTTGTTGTCTCATCCTGACACTAGAAAATCCAAGAAACTCTTGCTTTGATAACTGCTGGTCTTCATATTTACAGAACAGTAATTCTGCAGTACAGAAGTGAACTTCTTAGGCTACTGGGAACAGACTCTTTGGCACCGCTAAATACAGCTTGAGAGCAGAAGATTGCCAAACTAATGTACAGGGTCCCATTCCCCTCCTCAATAATAGTAGGAGGTTACAATTCTCCCACTTAACAAGAACCTGATCAGTGCATAATTATTACCAAGCCTTTTTATCAACTATTAATTTTCCAGTTTAACAGGTTTATTTACCCTTCATATGTAATGACAGTCCTGATTAATGCTTTTGGGAGGATGAAGTAAAAAAAAAAAAAAAAAAGCATATTCTTATGCATATTCTAAGGTGGGTTAGTGATCTTTATGCATATTCCTTTGAATATGCATTCATTTCAATGAACTTTCTAAAGGTAGACTGATGAGACTAGATTGATTTAAGATACAAGATTAATGAAAACTGCTTCAGTTCACAAAGAAAGAAAAATTGAAAGCAGGCATGTGAGAGCAGGACATGTACTTAAACTATCTGAGCTACAGAGGCAAATTTTCATCTCTCCTTTAAACAAAAAAAAAAAAAAGCAAGCCATTTCCAAAAATTCCAATGGCTTAATTCTGCAACAGTGACTCTCATAAGTAGTCCCAGAGATTTCCATTGAACAGTCTGCATGAATACATATTACTTATATGGGAACTGAGTGCAGATCAGCCTAAAGTTTTAGAGCAGAAACAATGGGAACATCCTTCCTGAAAACGAGAAGAATCCAATTCTCACAAGATTATGCCTTCAAAACAGTGACTCCAATTACACCTGACAATATACAGTTCTTCTATCTGTGGAGCTGATTCCATACCTACTGTCATCGGAAGTAACTCTTTTATTACTAACAGTGTATATGGTAACAGAAAGTATGAGCACAATAACCTACAGTTACTTTTCTCGTTACCTGATCGGGTCGTCCTCCAATAATATTGAATCCCAAAGTATCATTTTCTCGGTGTAGCATGATCGTTAATGGTTTGGGTTCTCCTCCCTAAGAAGCAAGAGATGAAATATTGTTAAAGAATGCAGTCTCATAAAGAAGATCTTAAGTGAAAGCACTAATGTACAAAAGATTTTTTGCTGGAGCATAAGTAAGATAAGGCTTAAAGGAAAATCAGGCTAGAAGATAACAAAAGACTTTGCACAGGAAAAAAAAAAAAAACCAAAGGAAAAGTCATGCACCACTGAAAAGTAACAGGTAACACCTGATTATCTTCAGTGCTGAACAAAAGAAAGTGCAGGCTTTTGGCAGAATGCTCAGCACCACTGAAAAAAGTCAGAGATCCAAATGTCTGGAAGACTCTAAAAACATAAAATCCCTATGCGTGTCAACGTTTTAGGCATTAAACATATAGGTTAAAACACACAACATTATAATTTTCAGACCCTAAAGTCATATCAGTACACATTTCATAGCAACTTTCAGGGAAGATACACACAGAAGAAGAAACCCTACTCTTCATCCCAACCTTTCACTTCTCTCCCAAAGAGAAAGAAGCCAAAACCATGTCTGTAAAAAAGTAGCTTTTTCTAAACAAGGTTTAAAATATAAAGAAAACATTCAAAAAGCAGTGATGGAGTCAAAGTTAAAAAAGAAAAAGAAACTGTTTCCTTCAGTGGAATAGCTAAATAATTTAAAAAAAAAAAAAAGGGGGGGGGGGAAGTCTGCAGGCTTTAGCACAGCAAGTTAGTTTATTTTACCTTGTTCGCATATGATAATAGTTACTTTTCAGGAGCCATATTACCCACAAAAAAAATTGTATTCATCCAGCACTGTTAGGTGTTTGTGTTTGCCAGTCTCTACAAATTAGTTAACATAAATTTGACACCTAAATAAGGTATACCTTTCTAAACATTCAAAATATAACACTTAATGGTGAAGGGCGTATTTTATTAAGTGTGACAGTGAAATGTTTTATTGCCGCATGATACATTTGATTTTAATGAAGTACATTTTTACTTCATTGATAGTTTTTCTTCCAAATGCCTGTTTTATTCATTACCCTGGTCTCATCTGCAAGAGATTCAGTACATACAGCAACACCTACTGGCAGTGCTCAGAAATGGCAGATGCTCCGCTGCTGCCCAGGAGTGATTCCTCCACGCCTATCCCCACACCTCCTGCCAACTCCTTCCTGAAAATCCAAATCTCTTTCCCCCGTTCTACAGCCACTGCTTTTCTCGCACACCCCACACTCCTTCACAGTCACTGCTGCCCCCCTTTATATAACCTTATCCCCTGCCAAGAGATGAAGCAGATGTATGAGCACACCTCCTAGAGCCAGCAATCTCAACCTCATGAATTAGCTAACCAAATTAAAAAAAAAAAAGAGAAAAAGATTAAATATTCAAGTCTCCAAACACAGCCTCTCAGTGCCACGAAGACCCATGTTTTTAGGCATGCAGGTGTCCTGTGAACGACGTCCCCTTTCCCGTTTCCCATGCAGCAGCCAGATGCCCAGCACACCACGCTGCTTCAGGAGTGACTTTGGCTGCTCAGACCTCTTGCACTTGGGATTTTGCTTCCCAAGGGTCCGTGAGCATTTGGGTAAAATTCTTTGCATTAAAACACACCTCACCACGGCTGCAACCAGCAGTGCCAGAGTCTGCACAGCGATCTTCCAGCCAGGAGCTAATGCTCAAAAAAAATCAACTCCCTCACAGGGTGTTAAGCCAGCTCACCAGTACTCTCGAGTGTTTTTTTTCGCCTAAAGGAAACGAGTCGCTCTCTGAGCAATGTCATCAGAGCCGAGAAGAGAGCGAAGCACTGCACCGGTCTCTGCTATCAACAGCGTCAACTGTTACTCCATTCTACCAAACGAGAGAGACTTTGCTTTCCTTTCACCATCCTTTCCAAAGTTTACAGTAATTTTATGTTCCAGTTTTTTAAGACAACTTCTCGGCCGCTCAATAAAAGTTCCAAGTCAGCTCCATGCTCCTGAGCTGTCCCAGCTGGAGCAAACTGAGCGGCAGCAGCTGCCGGGTCCCTGCGGGGCGGAGGGAGGCCTGACGGGGACACCCTGCCCGGCAGAACCGGGACCCGTCTGCCGGCCGCAGCCGGAGAGCGAAACCCCCTCCCCGCCCGCCCGCTTCCCGTCCCCTCCGGCCAGGCGGGCGACGAGCCGCGCCCGGCCACCGCCGCTGCCAGGCACCGCCGGTCCCGCCGCCGCCGCCCGGGTCTTCGGCCACCGAAGGGCGCCGAAACAGGGACCGACATGAAGCGTGTCCCCGGCGGGGGCTGGTGGCTCCATCTCCCCGGGGGCGGCGAGGGATGGGCAGAAGCGGCGCGCACCGCCCGGGGGATGCGCCGGCGCGGGGGGGTGGGGGGGTGTCGTGCCGGGTCCCGGCGCGGAGCTGGGGGTGACTGCCGGTCCCCCGGGGACACGGCTCGCACCGCCACCTCGGCCGGTCGCTTACAAGCCGGGCACGGCGAAAGCAGGTCCGGGGAGAGCATCGCCGGCGGGGAGCGGGCCGGGTCGTGCTGCCCCGCCGGTCCGGCGGCTGCACTCACCGTGCCGGGCTGGCTGCCCGCCAGGTCCCGGGCGATGCTGCTGATGTGGCTCATGTACTGGCCGAACTTCGCCTGGTACCGCCGCGCCGTCAGCTGCACCTCGCTCTGCAGCGCCGAGAGCTGCGCCAGCAGCGACTTCTCCCTCCGGCTCCAGCGCAGGGCCTCCCGCTTCAGCTCGGGACCCGGCTCCGGGCCGCCGCCGCCCCGCAGCGCCCGCGGGCAGCGCTGCCCGGGCCGCGGGGGCGCCGCCGCCGCCGGCCGCCGCGGCTGCCCCGCGGAGCCGCCCCCCGAGCGGCCGGGGGGGGGGCGGCCCCGCGGCTCCGGCTCGGCGGCGGGGCCGGGCGGCGGCGGCCCGTAGCGGCACGCCGCGAGGTGGGCGGGCAGCTCCCGCAGCCGCACGGTGCGGCCGCAGCCCCGCGGGCTGTAGTCGCACTTGACCTCCAGCTTCTGGACGAGGCTGCGGAGGGGCAGGACGGGGCGCAGCTCGGCGGCCGCCAGCGGCCGGCAGCGCAGGGGGCAGCGCCGCCGCCGCGCCGCCCAGGGCAGCAGGCAGCCGGCGCAGAAGACGTGCCCGCACGGCGTGGACAGCGGCTCCTCCAGCACCCGCCCGCACAGCTTGCACTGCAGCTCCGCCGCCACCGGCGCCGCGAAGCGCGACGGGTCGAAGCCCATGGCGCGCCCGGGGACCGCCAAACTTTCGGCGCCGCGGCCCCGGCCCGGCCCCGCCGGCGCTGGAGCCGCTCCCGGCGGGCGGGCGGCGGCGGCGAGGGGCGGGCGGAGGAGCGGGGCCGCGCCGGGGGAGGCGGGCGGCAGCGCCGAGCTGGAGTTCCCGGCGGCTCCCCCCGCCACCCCCCCCGCTCGCATGAACTCCCTCTCCCCGGCGCGGCCGCCCCACGCCCAGCCCCGGCACCACCTCCGCCCTCCCGGGGCATCCGCGCTCCGCGGCCGGGCGAGACGCGGGGATCCGCCGCTGCCCCCCCGCTCCCCGTGCGGGTCCTGTCCCGGCGGCCGAGCTGTGCCCCCGGCAGGTCGCTGGCGGCTGGGCTGTGGCCGGGGCGGGGGGAAGCTGACAGCCCGCAAAGCGGCGAGCCGCTGCGGCTCCTTCCCTGCTGCACACAGGTACCGGGCAGTGACGGGGGCGTGGGAGCGCGCCTGTTTCGGTTCCCTCTGAAAGGCTGGCTCCGCTCCGGCACTCCCGGCTTGGGATACCCGTCAGGGCACAGAAAGCTGAAGTCCCCGGTACTAATGCTCCCTTTGTTGCCACACCAAAAAAAAAAAATACAGTCGGGATAACAAAATCTCTTGTTGAGCTCCCTTAAACGCCAACATATGTACAAACAACACTTTCATTTTAAGAAAAGCTAAAACACAGCAAAATCTGGAAATGCATAGTTAGGATCAATAGCCAGCCTGGATTCTACTCCTTCATCGCTGCACAACCCACAACATACACTGAAACATGAAACCCCTAACACATTCCCCACATAACTTTACTATTGAAAACACAGGGCCAGATTGCTGCCCCCCAGCCCTGTGGAAAACCTCCCAGAGGAGAGCGGGATGGAGCCCTCTGAGGGGTTTCTTCAGTGGGCTCCTTCACGTGTGGGTCAGACACCATCGCTTTTTGGAGACGACGGCAGGTTTGGCTTGTCCAGGCCCAGATCACAGGATATTTTCTGGACTCCTGAGGCAGAGACAGGGTGTGTCCTCACCAGTTCTGCAATTCCTGCCTCAAACTCTGAATCCCAAAAGCATCCCTCTGGGAAAGCCATCAGTGCTTTTGAGACCCACTAATGAATGGTTCTTTTCCACGACTAAGAAGACAACATGGGGGCAATGCAGCAGAGGCAAACACTCACCACGTTTTGCAAGAAGGAAAACTCTGCGTGTACCTGCCCCTAGAACTGTACCTGGGATCACAGATCTCAGATATGTCTACCCATAATTTGCTTAGCAGAAGTTTCTCAGCAATTTTAAACAATAAGAATTGGCAATGCCTCACAGAACAGCTACAGACCCAAATATTACTGAGAGGCACCAGCAACCTACCATTTCTGACTTGCCACACAGAAACCCATAGTTTCAGTTGGATTACCATGGCCATCAAATAAATAAACAAATGAAGTCTCTCAGCTTGGAGAAAATGCACTATAATACGTTATACAATATTTCATTGCAGATCAAAATCACATTTTCTCACACAAAAAGGGAAATCAGATACCTCGAGTAACTGATTATGCTATTCATACTGGTTTTAGATCATCTAGGATATCCATTGATTTTAGTTGCTCTGCTCACAGGGTCAGAATCAGTGTCATTCTGAATGTTATAGAAAATGATTAAAAAATAGTATTCGCCTCAGCCATCTTTGAATTTAACTATTCATTTGCCCTCATTATTTGTTTATACCATCTGTTCTGTCCCAGCGTCCCGATGTAACTTCTTTACCTCCTTATATATGGCCCAGAAACTCAGGTCTGAACACAGGCAGTAACATCTGCGCTCATAAATTAAACTGGGCAAAGAACAGGCCCCAACACTGGCACAGGATCTGTTAAACTGGTATTGCTTCTGTTAATCCGTTGGCGTGACGCTTGGAATGGTTTTGGCCGAGGCCTGCGAGCAGCCTCCCAAACCACACTCGGGCACAACACAAGGGTTGCAGGGGCCAGTCCATGAGATAATTCGGGGGTGGCCGCTCTGCTTCGGGGGTGACAGCTTAGGGATGAGGCTGTGAGTCCTTCTGGAGTCCCTGGCACATTTTATTCACCAGTACAAATGCAGCCAAAGGGATGATCTAGACAGCTTTGAGCCTCAGAGCCTTTATGCTTCTTTTAAATTAGGTGATGAATTAAATGAAGGCTTAGAAATCCCATGGTAGGCATACTTTTAAAAAAACCCTATCTTTTCTGGCCCACTTTGGGCATTGGTGAAATGTCAGTGCACCAGCAAAATGATTTCAGGTGGTTGTGTCCGTTCTCTGTTCATGCTGGAGTAAGAAACTATCTTTCTTTGCCAAGATGTCGGCATGGATGGCAGCACAGGCAACTGGGTTTATATCAGAAGTAATTTTCCAGTGCAGGAACCTGTAACACAGACAAATGTACAAAACTCACATAAAGGTAACAGCTGTCTGCATACCAGACCTCCACAGAAATGGGTACACACAGAGAAACACATGCAAACATTACCGATATGCTTACATGAGATTGTTCCTACAATTAGTCCTATTAGTTCTGACATAATCAGGAAATGAAAAACACAGTCCTCATACTTTTCTAAGCTGTGCTTAAAGAGACAACATAATTATAACTTTGTTTGCTCATCTGAAGTCTCGGCACCTACAGCTCCAGGTTTCATACAGCCACTCCAGTCATGGCTTCACTGCAACGGTCAAAGAGAGAAATGCAGATTTAGTAAGATGGGGAGAGGCTGAGGAGCACAGGAACAGCAGTGCCCTCAGGAACACTGCCCACGGTTGCAATAGCTCAGTACAGCTCCAGCACTTGCACATGGACTGCACCCAGTCATGGTTGAAATAAATGTGGTGTGGTGGCTTGTCTCCAAGGACAGTCCATGTCTTCAACAGCTTCCACCATATTCCCTTTTGCTTTACTTGGTAAAGCAGAAAAAGTAATTTGAAATAGGAAAGCACTTGCTTTCTTAGACACACGTTCCTAGACACACACTCACACACACACAAGCACGCTTTGAGGAAGGATTTGGTGGGGGTAACTGATGCTGAGGGTGTTCTTTATCAGCATGGAAAGCCTGCTGCTCCCGCGCATCAGAGGTGGGAGGAAGAGCTGTTTCAAGTATAAAATCGAGGGTTACTTCTGCCCATAGCTCTTGTCTTATCCTAAGAGAATCTGCAGTTTAAATTGTGAACTATACAGCTGTTCCCAAATCTTCTGATGAAAGAATCCCAACATGAGAATTACTGCTCTGAAATCCTGAAGGTAACTGGAAGTCTCCTGCCTCTGTTGAAGTCAACACAGAAAATCTGATAAACTTTCAACTCACATATGTGGGAATCATAGAATCACAGAATGGTTTGGGTTGGAAGGGACCTTAAAGATCATCTAGTTCCAACCCCTCTGCCATGGGCAGGGACACCTTGCACTAGACCAGGTTGCTCAAAGCCCCGTCCAACCTGGCCTTGGGAGGGGAAATCCACAACCTCTCTGGGCAATCTGTTCCTGTGCCTCATCACCCTCACAGTAAAGAATTTCTTCTTAATATCTCATCTAATTCTAATTTTTGTATTCCCCCCCACTCCCATTTTCATAATAATTTTGCCCTATTATTCATATGTAGAATTTCAAAGGAAGGTTCTTTTCCTAGTCACACTAGTAAAACCCTGTAACTAATTTAGAGCCAGGAGGACTCAGCAATTTCACTCTGAGAGCAGGATTTAGGTCTGAGCGTTTGCTATTAAAACCTGTTATCACCAGAAGTCTGGAAAGAACGAATGCCATTGCACTTTGGCAAAGAAAAGATTATAAACATAAAGTTAGCCCATATAATTAATGTTTCGTTGTAGACAATCACATCAGAAGTTTTTCCCCCTTTATTTTCAAGTCAGCAAGCAATTTTTCTGCACCACAGTTTATCATTGCAGCCCTTTATGAGAGTTTGATGAAGTGTCCCTAAGATGGAGAAGTAAAAAAAGTCTGAAAGCTCACACTTTGCTGAAGCTTGAACAAGTATTTGCATTCATCAGTTAAGGAAAGAAACTTCCAAAAAAACTGCAGACGTTCAGTGAACATGAACAGAAAACATTTGTGATCTATTTTGCTCATCAGCACAAAGACACCATATGGTCTCTGTTTAAGTACGCTTGATATCAAATGTGTCAACAATCAACTTCGTCCACTAGAAAAATTAGACCAAGTCTTAAAAAGCAGTAAGTGGGAGATCTGGATTTTGGACCTGCCTCTTTTAGCCACCCAGTGGCCTTAAACAAGTCCTATAACTACTTTTCACTTTTCACTTCACTTACTGCTAATGCTACCCAGCAGAATTCACAGCACTGGATTGAAGTCCCTATACAGTGCCCGTCACTAACAAAGCCTCGGTGTTAAGGCACCAGTCCTTAGGGCGGTCAAAAGAGAATTCTGAACATTCCAACACAAGAGGTGGGCAAAGGCACCTCCCAGTATGTGCTGTGCAGCCTGACCAGGAGGTGTGCTCTGAGGTCACCCCCTGCAAACTGAGCCTTGCCAAGAGAGGAGGGAAAGGAGCAGTGAGATTGTGCATGATCTGAGGGTCGAGCTGCCCAGTGTTGTAAAAGCCAAATGCTCCTGAGCGTGCCTGTTAAGCCTTTTGGGAACATAACTGTTGGAAATTAAGGATGCCATTGACTTCAAACACCTCCAGCAGCTGAACAGTTGTTTTTTCAGTAGTACATTTCTGCTCAGACTCGTGTGGTACAAAGTCTGTAGGTAGATATGAGTACTGAAAGGTGGCTTTCCCCATCTTCTTAACAGAATAATTTAACAATAAACAGTTGTGGGGGAGGAAAGTGCTGTTATCCCTGTTTTACAGGTGAGGAGGTAGATAACTAAAATTCTTTAGGTTCTGGGTCAAAATGGCTCACATGAACTCTAAGTGTGTGTCAGAAGAGGAAACTGGGACTGCCTTCTTCTTTCTATTTAGGAGGCTATTGACAAGGCAAGGCTGTATCCTAAACTGGAGGCCCAGGTCTGCGTGATACACCTGGCCTTCACCATGAAGTTTCTGATGGTCAGGAAAGCCAGTAGTAAGAGCAGGCAGTAGCTCAAACAGGGAGAGCAGAAGGAAAGCCAAGAGCCGTGTTCTGATCCCAGGAGTGGTTGGAGAAGGGGAATTGAATGCAGGTGTGTGGACTGCAGGAGTGCATGGGGATATGCATTTCTTTAAATCTCTAACTGCAGACTGCACTAGGAAAGGCAGAAGACTACACGCTTGACCCTTAGGACAAAACAGATCAATACACTTGTTCTAGGTTTGAGACAGTGCTTTTTCTTAATTCCTCCCTTTTCTTTTCTTGTTCAGTGTTAAAGAAAGCTACCTTTTGACATGACAAGAAAGAAGGAGCAAGAAGAGGTGAAACCTTGGCTGAGAGAAAGCAGGTCTGCCGGTGCGTTAACGTCTCACACTTTTCAGGCCTGTACCGTGTTCTGGCAGCCAGCTGGATCATCGCTCAGCTGCCCAGTAACAAGCTCCCTCCAGGCTGTGCTGGCTGCAGCATCCCTGCCCCATGCTGCCCGCGCCACCTTTCACACCACAGCCAGAACCATGGGTCCAGCTGCAGCCTAAGCAGAAAGCACTAACAGTGGCAATAAATGTAAAGGAACATGGGAGCCTTGCCTTGGGTGTTTCTGTCTCGTTTCCCTTTCCCAACTTAACTGTTGCAACCCCCAGATGTCCCAGTTTCTAAATTTGTCTTTGTAGAGCCAATCCACAATGTACTCACCTGCTGCAGACACCTCCTCTTGGTGCAGAGCTGCTCCCTAAGGGTATGCAGATACCAAAAGCTTTCCGTCTATTTTAGCATCCATTAGCTCAAGGAAAAAAATCTGAGGAGGTGATTTTTCACGTTATGAAACCTCAACAGTTTCTATCACTGAGTAGAGACACCCACTGTTGCCAGGCTCAGATGAGACAAAAGAGCCCAAACTGGTTCAGAAAGGGAGCACCTTCTCGCTCCTGGTGACGATCCCTCCACAGTAGGGTTAAGTCCTCTTGCCCCTGCAGTACCTGATCAACCAGCAAACACACAGTGGCAGTTCCTAGGGCTTCCTTTTCAAGCAGTAAAATGTCTTAAAGATGGAAAATCAGTCACCTTGCCCAATATCAGTAAAATCAGGTACATCATAAGATGCTGAGCTAGAAGCAGAACCTCAGTTTCTAACCTCAGCAGATCTCAGTGAAGGCTCAGATAGCTGTTCACATTAGAAGAAATGCTTCAGGATATTATCACCCTTCTGGCTTTTTCATGTCTCTTGCCAGTGTGACATTGCATAGCGTTTAGACAACTGCCTTTACCTGTACCTATACCTTTACCTTTACCTATACCTTTATCTAAAGTATTAGCTTGCACATCCACTGATAAGGGAGAAAAGAAAATCATGTTCAAAAATGTATATGAAAAGCTCAGAGTGAAATATGAAAAACTAAAAAAGAAATTGTGGGAATTTTGTGGTAGGATTTTCAGAACTCTTATGTAAATCCATGAATTTAAGCCTTTGAAATTAAATTTAAATATCATTGCCACCTGAATGTAGCTGACTTTAGTCTAAGCCAGGTGAGCAGCCTGAGAAATGTGTGCAGAAAATTCTGATTACTTTATGCATTTTAACATGATACAGACTGGAAAAAGCTATTAGAAAGTCAAAGAAAATGAGTCAAAAATGAAAGAAACCATTTTTAAATGGTAGCTAATATATAATAGGTGCATGGGAATACATAAATCCATGCACTGTTTCAGTGTTACTAGCCTCTTGCCAGATGCAGTACAAAAAACCAGATTGGAAATATGGAACCAATAGACACAAAAGGGAAATGAAAAATTATGTTAGTGTTCATATGGGGCTTAAGACAAGCATATATGCTTCTGCTTCTTTCATGTCATCTATTTGTTTGTTACACTTACTGTCACTTAAGCACTTTGGAGTGTCCTCTTCAACCCCCATGCCTGTTGTGTCCATGTACAAAACAGGTTAAACAAAAATGGCCAAGGAACGCTTTACTCCGTCAGTGTTCCTCACATATGAAAGCTGTGATACTCCGAATATTTAAACGAGCCCAAGGCCAGTCCCTTTTAGACCCAGCTTACGTTAACACATATAATGCACTGCAAAAAAAGAAAGATTTCCTCATAATGAAGTATTTTAGTGCTCTAGCTAGCATGACTCCTAGATATACTTCACTTCCTCCATTAGAGACTTATAACATTATCGTCTCGTGTTTGCATTTGACAGTAGAAATAATATGGAGTAACTCTTTACATTAGTAAATCTTTAAAAATATCCGCATAATATAGAAACAAATATTATGAGCAGTGAGAAAGTATGCTTTTGGATTTTGTAATTTTCCAGCTCTTGATCTGTTTAGCCTAATGAACACACACACAGAGAGAGAGAGAGAGAGAGAGAGAGAGAGAGAGAGAGAGAAGGCTGATGCCATGTCTCCTTTTCTCAGGAAACCAAACTAAGAAGTAGGTTTAATACAACTGATAAATTCATACACGTTAAGCCACAGTAAAGATACTGTGGCTATTTATCTTAGTACTTGAGGAAGCACAATTTAGCTGAACATCTCCTGGGAGAACATTCACAAAAGATGTTGATCTGTCCTGTTTCTGGAAATGTCAAGAGTGCTGAATTAGCAGTTTTCTACCTCATGGTTTAATAGTTTTCATCCTAATGAGGCCAAAGAAATGGAAAAGAAGGAGAAAATTAACTTTCTGATGCTTGAAAACTTTTTTTTTTTTTTTACATTTTGAATTTGACCAACAATTTCTACTCATTTTTTGTGAGAGACTCAGACCCGAGGGATCAGAGATCACACCATTAAAGCATATTTGGACAAGTTAAATCTACATTGTTCCTAAGATGCCTATCATCACAAATTCATGAACATTAATTCTAGTGTACTAATGCAACTTTCTAATGACTACCTATTCCCGCACTGAGGATTGACATGTACAACCTGATAGTCTTGTTATGGGGTGTTTCAAAGTGCTAATACAGCTCTTACCTGCTGTATTACCTCATCACCATTTTATTAACCTATATGGGTTTTCAATAAAGAAGCTGGAGTTTTAGAAATGCTGAGCAGCCAGATGTTTTAGTGACATCAACAGGAGATAAAAGTGGTCAAACTCAGGTGCACTTTTAGAAAGGATGAATGTGCTGTATCACAGCAGAATCAGATCAATGACATATAATTCAGTATAAGAGTCCGCTATTAACTTCTAAGGGGCTCCCCCCTTAAGTGAGGTAAGCCAGATTTGGCCCTTGGTTGTGTTTTAAAATGGATGAAGGGACAGCAAAATATTTTATATTAATTTGATATTTTGCTATCAGGGTTTTCTCTTTTAAATAGAAACGGGGATACATAAGCTGAGGATTGGGAGAATTTAGCATTTCAGCTTAAATGAGAAAATCTAGATGGTGAGAGGGTTATCTGGTCTATGCAGAAGCATGGCTTCAAATTTATTACAGCTCATTTTAAAGCCAGAAAATTTGCTAAAATTAGTAATGATTCAAACTGTAATAAAAGCTGAAGCCCCTGCTAGATCATACATATTAATATACCATCAGCGTAAAATGCCAATTTAAATTCACTGATGCCAGTCTATATCCCATGAGAATCTGAAGCAGCATTAACAGCTTCTGTCAAAGGCTCGCGTGTTAAAACAAAACTGCATGGTGGTAGGGAAGAGAGGAGACACAGAAAATACCTTTTTCTGTAGTAATTGGACTTAAAAGTTTCCAAGTTTTCTTGATCTCTACAATGCCAGAATTTATCCATCTGTGTGTTTGAGCAAGCAGTCATTCACTGCTGACAAGGTCTGAAAGTAACAATCTCCTCTGAGGCAAAAGTGAGATGAACATGGTCTTTTGGCAGCCTGTATATTAAGAGCTACCCTATTCCCAAGTTCTCTGTAGAGGACATCAATGAGATTGGCAAAATGTCATTGGATCTGATTTTGTACTGTTTGGGAACTTTGAATTTGAGTACATCACTCTTCAGTCTGATTTTGCAAACATGACATCCCGAGATTCCTTAACAAATCCTACCAACCCTCTGCAACACCCACTGCCTTCAAGCAGTGTGATTCAGACAAGTAGTTGCTTTTCTTTCCATTAGTGCCACTTTCAACTTCATTTTAGCAAGGAAATGGCTCCCTCCTCCCCTTTCCACACATATAATCCTCTCCTAAAGTCCAGCTTTCAGTGATTAATAGCATTTTGCAAAGTCTGGCTAACCCTTTAGCAAGAACTGTCAGAGTGTCAAGGCCAGGGAGAGCAGAGCTCAGGGCTGACTGTCGTTACTCCTGGTTCTGCCACTGACGTGCTTTGAGATAGTTAATAAGTTAATTAACCTCTGTGACTCAGTGTAAGCACTGGTGTAATGCACATAGTAATGCTTAACATAGAGTCCCACAGATGTAAGGCATGATAAAAGGGTAGAGGACTATTATTGTTACTAATGATCATTAGTTTGAAACCATAGTCAGGCAAAACCAAAAATAACAAGGCCACTGCAATTAGTTGAAAGGTAGGGTTGTGATATTTAATTATCATTGAAAGAGTACATGATGAAAAATACATTACGTATTTTCAATGGCACTGCTTAGAGAGAGAGGAGAAAAAACTTTGTGGGATATCTGCAGTAAAGACTGGGAGTGACAGCTCTGAAAAACAAGGATCACTAAATATGATTTTTTCTCCCAGCATACAACTTATTTTTCCTACTGTATTGGGCACTGTGGCTATTAGAGTAAGTCTATTTTTGTATATGTGATAGACTTGTGAACTGAAAGATAACAAGTCACAAGTCTGTAAGTTTATCTCTACTTTTGTTGTTGCTGTTAATGTTCTTACAATGCTTAATGGTAATTATATGTATTATCTAGAGAACTCTAGGTTTGGGTCAGACCACTTTTGTCCTTTGTGCTGCACAAGTACATTAAAAGATATTCATGGTCTCAAAGAGATAGCAAAAATAAGATGACATCTTTACACAGCACATTTGGTTATAACTATCTTTCCATGTCTTTTAAACATTGCCCCTGGGATATAATTAGATAAAGAAAAAAAATGTCTTCCATCAGTTAAGATATTAGCGATCAGAACTGAATATTGGCAGTCTCAAACAAGACATTCCTTTCCAGCTATCAAGAATTTTCCTTTATTGACTTCTATCTTTCAGCCTATCAAAGAAAGGTTTAAGTTGTAGCTGAAATCCTGATCCTCTGGTGAATCATGTTTTCTTTTGAATGCAAAGGGCGTCTGTCTGGCAAAGTTGGCAGCCTGATCTCCATAAATATTGTTCTATTGATAAAAAGAGGAATTGGATATAAGGACTATCCAAAATAAATATTTTGCAGGGATCCTGGATGTCTGAATACAATAGAGCAAAGGAATGTTATCACATTTTAAATAATTCAGACATAAACTGAAGTGAATATTAGTTTTAGTTGAAACACTGTCAAATGCAGTTTGCACCTTTTGTTTCGTTTGGGAAATCAAAATGGACACCTATTTAGGGGTTGTGGTTTTCCCTTTTATCATCAGTAGGGATTTACCATTGATTTTGTTGGGAGCAAGTCTAGGCTTCTTAGTTTCTAGGAGATTTAAAACAGGATTTCAATGAGGTATTCAGAAACACCAGCCTGACATGCTCCTGCCCTTTGGGTGGAGGTGGATGGAAAAAGAGCTCTTTGTGCCCTCCGTGTCAGAAGCCTTCACAGGCTCAGGGAGGCTGCCTCCACATGCCAGTGGGGCAGACATGCAAGTGGAAAATCAGCTGTGTGTAGCAGGCAGCAGGCAGGCCAGGCTACCCCCTACAACCAAGGGAAACCTGTATGCCCCCTTTGTGTCAGGGAAGCACAGACGCACAATTTCTCCCCAAAACATAATCCCTCTGGGGGCTCTCTTGGTGTGGTGCACCTTCCTGCTGCCCCGTGACAAGGCTGTGCCCCCAAAAATGAGACATGCTGCTGTATGCTGACATACTTCCCCCTTTCTGCCCTTTTTGCTCCTACAACAGTTGCTTACTGAAGCAGAAAGGGTGTGCAGGAGGAGGTGTCTGTGGAGGATTACTGTGTGAGAAGTCCTCAGAAGGGTTTACGAGAGGTGTCCAAGCACTGTTAAGTCACGGCAGAAAATGGTCTGACAGAGGCATGAGCCAGCTAGTGCTGAAGTCAACAGGACCGTACCTCTGTGTATCCAGTGTCATCCTCCTGCTGTTCTTTCCCAAAGGGAGCAACAGAGACTTTTTTTTTCTCATCAGAGACTTTTTCTTCTTACCAGTGAATTGCACGATATTGCTGCTGCAATATACGGTCTACGAGTAACAGGAGATACATATTTTTATTGGCTCATCTATTTAAGAAAAGAGAACTCCTGTCATCAGTCATACTAAAATTCGAGGATAAGACATGACCTATTATTTCTTTGTCCTGTAACTCACAGCGCTGTTGTGACTGCCATGCAAGGGAATTTTTATATAGTGTATGTAACAGATACACCAAGACTGGCTGGTTATCTGCTTTTCTCTTCCTATGAATCATTCTCCTTTCTGTATACCTCCTGAAAAGGGTCTCCTGTTTCAAATTGATTTATTTTTTTAAATGCAGGTTTACAGTAAAATCATAATAAAACAATACTTCTGCAATAAAAATAATGGCATTATTTGCTTGGAAGTAGATTCCTCTGTGCTGGAACCTCAGGCTGAACTTCCCTTTTTGCTTATAATTCTAGATCACAGAGAAGGTTTGCATCTATCAGCTTTTCTTGCTATAGGCACATTTTTGGCACTTTCACCCTCAACATTTTAAAAAGGGTCTACTGCTTTTAAAAGGGGGTCACACCAGTTACATCCTCTCTGCCACTCGTAGGAATCAATCAAAGGCCTTCTTGGCACCAACTGAATCTTAAACATGCGTATTAGTTGCTAAAAAAAAACTCAAACCAGTGAGAGATGGAGATGGCTGTCTCCTTTGTGTTGACCCAAAAGTTTTCTCTTAAAGTTCAAAGAATATTTAACAAAATCCAGGGAATTAACAAAACCCAAGCAAGCAGCCATCCACAGGTGATTCCCCCATCATTCTGAACACACAGACACTGCTATCGGAGCACACTGACATGCCCATTTGAAGTCGTGCACAGCAGTGCAGGGCTCTGTGAGGGCTGAGGCTGGAGAAGGGCCACCCACGAGCTCAGCCCTGGGCAGCAGTGGCTGTGCCACACACTTCAGCAGTGCTTCAGCACAACCCCGTGCTTGTGACCCCAGCCACAGCCTGCGCCAGCTCTGCCTTGCCAGCAGACCTAATGGTGGCTTCCTGACTGTGCTTCTTGCACAAACAAACAGCACACCTGAGGAAGAATAAAGAACTGCTTGTAAAAGGAGTTAAGCAAAAACCCAAGACAAAGAAAATAAATAGTGGTTCATGAAAATGTCACGCAGCCAAAACCAAGGGCACAGAATTCCTCAGACAAGCTAAGAGAAATACAGTTGTGTTTGTTACTGTGCCATCTGCTAGAATGCAGGTCTTGAAATCTGTCAGAGGAAGGCTGTGTACCTAATCAAAACATAGCTCCTCCTCTTGGCTCAGTGATTTAACACCATTGCTTTTGGGTACAAAACATTCTCCAAAGTACCGCTGTGCTGCACGTTACAAGAATGCCTTTCTGGTATATTTGTCAGAGGTCTGATTTCTAAGCACAAGCTGAAGTTACTGGGGAATTCTCCTTAAAGTCAGACAGCATACTATGGACCTCTGCATAAACATTTTTGCCATCTTCACACTCTTGTTTTTCTGCTTTTTGCTCTAATTCTTACAACTAGAATCCCTGAAGTTGGGATTTGGGGGGAAGCTTTTGTTAAACATCAGAAAAATACTCATTAAAGTGGGAGAAACTTTTACTTCATTTAGGTCTACAATATTAAATTTAAGAGGTATAATAAACCATTTTTCCTCCGGGACTGCAGTGTTTTTTCAAAAAAGAGTTTTGCACCTGTACAAAGAGTTACACCCTGGGACAAAGTTTTAAGGCTACACTTTCTATTATACCACAAAGCCACAGCAGACTCTACATTAGGGCATCAGAAATGCACAAAATGATCCATATTAAATGCTTTCAGTCCTATTTTAGAAGCACAGAACCCAATCCACCTGCCTGAATGTAGACCCTTCTCTCCACTTGCACATCCTACCATGTCCCACCTGGTACCTCACCCACCTCTTACGCCAGGGAATGCAGGTTCGCAAGGGCTCACGGTCAAACCTGGCAGCCCCTTGTAAATGTCATGAATGTGTTTTGCCTCTTTGGAGATGTAATCAATCCACTGATGACTGTACATCTAATTTACTTCAAACCTCTTAAATACATCTCAAGATAAAAAGATCAACTTCTTGCCTTCATGTGTTTTTAGCCCTTCTGAGCAGAGATGCAGTGCTTTGTTTGCTCGGAGAGAAGCTTCCACAGCCATCACAAATGCCACTGTATTCACTGGAAAAGCTTTGTTTAGTTTCAGTGAGCTTTGAACAGAGCTCACCAAGTCATTATATCTCTTAAAATGACAACTAGAGGCCTCAGCTGAGACCGACAAATACTGAACAAGAGACAAGAACTTCCCAAAAGTTTTGAAATGAAAACCATCAAATAGATGTGATAGACAATGGCAAATAAACTGAATTTTTTAACATGATACTCATTTTATAGATTTATTTTCTACAAAAACTGTATGTGGTGGAATCCAGAAAGGAGCCTGCTGTTCCCAGGTCCCAGGTCAACACTTTAACTACAAAGACAATTCTTCTTCACCTATCAGTTGTGAGATAGGTAACAGAGATCAAGTTAAAGACCATTATTAAGAGTTTAGGAGTTAGAAAATGCATGACCTAATGCCCACACAACTTTTAAGCAACAAGGCAGTGCATGTGCCCTAGGATGCCATCTTTCATCACATGCTCATGTACTTTTTTCCTTCCCACAGGTCCTTTCTTAGTGCAAAAAGCAGACTGTACTCGATCAATGAATAATAACGCATGGTTTTATTTTCTCGTCATTGTTCAGTGCATGGCCCAAGCTGTCTTTCTTCTCCACTGATGAAGCTGTGCTGTAAAAGTGAATTATTCGCATCCTCAAGAGCTCTTCATAGTGCCTTTCACTGCGGCATGTACGTGCTTCACCGTCATTCATGACCTAGTTTCACAAAGCTCCTCTGAGACACAGACTTTGTATTTTTCCCATGTTTCAGATTTGGAAATGCAGTGCAGAATGACTAATGTCAAGTCAAACAGCATACACACACTTAGGGCTGCAAGGTCCTTGGGTGTGCTCTGGGAGATTGGACAGGGAGAAATCTCATCTCTGGATATTTTAATTGGTGAACTTCAACCCCTTTCTAGCGAGATGTTTTGAACTACAGTATTTTAAAGGGATGTCACTTGGCCAAAGGTGAATGTTCAGAATCACAGAATCATCTAGGTTGGAAAGGACCTTGAAGATCATCTAGTCCAGCTGTTAACCTAGCACTGACAGTTCCCAACTACACCATATCCCTAAGTGCTATGTCAACCCGCGTCTTCAACACCTCTAGGGATGGGGACTCCACCACCTCCCTGGGCAGCCCATTCCAACGCCTAACAACCTGTTCTGTAAAGAAATACTTCCTAATATCCAGTCTAAACCTTTCCTGGAGCAACTTGAGGCCATTCCCTCTTGTCCTATCACTTGTTACTTGGTTAAAGAGACTCATCCCCAGTTCTCTGCAACCTCCTTTCAGGTAGTTGTAGAGGGTGATGAGGTCTCCCCTCAGCCTCCTCTTCTCCAGACTAAACAACCCCAGTTCCCTCAGCCGCTCCTCGTACGACATGTGCTCCAGACCCTTCACCAGCTTCGTTGCCCTTCTCTGGACACGCTCGAGTAATTCAATGTCCTTTTTGTAGTGAGGGGCCCAAAACTGAACACAGTAATCGAGGTGCGGCCTCACCAGGGCCGGGTACAGGGGTAAGATCACTTCCCTGTCCCTGCTGGCCATGCTATTTCTGACACAAGCCAGGATGCCATTGGCCTTCTTGGCCACCTGGGCACACTGCTGGCTCCTGTTCAGCCGGCTGTCAATCAACACCCCCAGGTCCCTCTCTGACTGGCAGCTCTCCAGCCACTCCTCCCCAAGCCTGTACCACTGATGGGGGTTGTTGTACCCAAAGTGCAGCACCCGGCATTTGGCCTTATTGAAACTCACACAGTTGACCTTAGCCCATCGCTCCAGCCTGTCCAGATCTCTCTGCAGAGCCTCCCTACCCTCGAGCAGATCAACACTCCCACCCAACTTGGTGTCGTCTGCAAACTTACTGAGGGTGCACTCGATCCCCTTGTCTAGATCATCAATAAAGATGTTAAACAGGAGTGACCCCAAAACCGAGCCCTGGGGGACACCACTCATGACCAGCCGCTAACCAGATTTAACTCCGTTCACCACAACTCTTTGGGCCCGGCCATCCAGCCAGTTTTTTACCCGGCAAAGCGTGCGATCATCCAAGCCACGAGCAGCCAGTTTTGCCAGGAGAATTCTGTGGGAAATGATGTCAAAGACCTTACTGAAGTCAAGGTAAACTACATCCACAGCTTTTCCCTCATCCAATAAGCAGGTTGCCCTGTTGTAGAAAGAGATCAGGTTTATCAAGCAGGACCTGCCTTTCATAAACCCATGCTGACTGGGCCTGATCATCTGGTTGTCCTGCATCTGTTGTATGATGGCACTCAGGATGAGCTGCTCCATCAGCTTCCCGGGCACCGAAGTCAAGCTGACAGGCCTGTAATTTCCTGGATCATCCTTCCGACCCTTCTTATAGATGGGCGTCACATTGGCCAATTTCCAATCTGTCGGGACCTCCCCGGTCAGCCAGGACTGCTGGTAAATGATGGAAAGCATCTTGGCGAGCACCCCAGCCAGCTCCTTCAGCACCCTCGGGTGTATCCCATCCGGTCCCATAGACTTGTGTATGTCTATGTGATGCAGTAGGTCACTGACTGTCTCCTCCTGGATTGTGGGGGGGTCATTCTCCCAGTCTATGTCTTCTGGCTGAAGAGGCTGGATTCCCTCAGTACAACTAGTCTTGTTATTAAAGACTGAGGCAAAGAAGGCATTAAGGACCTCAGCCTTCTCCTCATCACTTGTTACCATGTTTCCTCCTGCATCTAGCAGGGCATGGAGGCTCTCCCTGGTCTTTGTTTTGCTGTTGACATACGTATAGAAACATTTCTTGTTATCCTTGACTGCTGAAGCCAGATTAATTTCCAGCTGGGCTTTAGACCTCCTGATTTCTGCCCCGCATAGCCTCACAGCCTCTTTGTAATCACTGTGAGTCGCTAGCTCCTTCTTCCAAAGGCCATAAACTCTCCTTTTCTCCCTGAGTTGCAGCCAAAGCTCCCTGTTCAGCCAGGGAGGTCTTCTCTGTTGCTGGCTTCTCTTACAGCACCTGGGGACTGCCTGTTCCTGAGCCATTAAGACTTTCTTCTTAAAGAGTGCCCAGCCTTCCTGGACCCCTATACCCTTCAGGATTGTCTCCCAAGAGATCCTTTCAAGCAGGTGTCTAAGCTCTTTGGAACTCCAGGTTGTCAGTTCTGCTTAGCCCTCTCCTGGCCTCTCTAAGAATAGATAACTCTATTATTTCATGATCGCTGTGCCCTAGTTGTCCTCCAACCGCCACATCATCCACCAGTCCTTCTCTGTTCACAAAGAGGAGATCCAGCAGGGCACCTTCTCTGGTCGGTTCACTCAGGAAGTTATCTCCCAGACATTCCAGGAATCTCCTAGACTGGTCCCGCTCTGCTGTGTTGTATTTCCAGCAGATGTCTGGGAAGTTGAAGTCTCCCACAAGAACAAGGGCAAGCGATCGTGAGATTTCTCCTAAATGCCTATAGAATATTCATAGTGACAGTAAAAGATAAGCTCTTGATATAAGGCTTATCCTTTTGTGAAACTTCATATCCCAGCTCCAAATGCTAGAAGACACTACAACATTTAAAATTAAAGATGCTGTGCAGTTTTGAGACAGGTAGAAATATATTCTTTATCCCATACCTCATGCCAAAAATTGCCACAGCCAGTTGGGAAAAAAAAAGTTAGATGGAGAATTTCCTTCCAAACAGAGAAAGTTTGGAACAGTTGTGAGAAGCTGAAAACAGGGTATTAAAACAGGAAATGTGCAACTTCAGGAATATGCTGCTGGCCTGACTGCAGACTCAGAGAGCATCCAAAATAGAGACTTAACGTTAAAAGGAGTATACTGTAAGACTGAAAAGAAAGGAAGCCACAATAAGAACACCTAAGAAAATAATGCCTGTCAAGAAATAAAGCATGTTTTACACATAGTAATCCCAGAGAACGCTGCAGTGTGTATTTCTCTGGTTATTCCTACTCCAGACTTCTGGCACCATGGAAATATCCTTTTCTTGTTTTCCACTGCCAGCTTGTACGGAAAAACAGCTTGCTGGTTATATAAAATAGAGGTTATCAGCAATATTGCTAATTAATGGTGTAGCTGCCAACTAAGAAGTTAAACTCTGGCAAATATGACCTAATGTTACACAAATATGCTTCATCAATCACAGTTAAATACACAACAGCTAGTATTTTCTTTGGACTAGTAATAGAACCTATTGGCAGTTAGTGTAATTAAAGGCTAGTAAGCAGATTAAAATGTTTGGGGGTTTATAGCCTTCTTGTCTACAGAAAAAGGATGAAAGTGTTTTTAAAATGCCACAGCTTTGAACTGCTGGTTGTTTAAAAGGGGAAGTGTTTAGTGGGAGCCCAAGGATCTACAGGCAAATCCAGGTTCAGCGTGGGAAGATCTCAGATCTCTGGGCACAGGCTTTTGGATGTCCTCTGACGGACACTTGCTGTTGCTGACACTGATCTTGCTCACAGCAGTCAGTGGTGCTGCACTGCAGGACTGGCATCCCCCTGGGTATCTGTTTGGTGGTGTGATATACAGAACTATTCTTTATTTGTCCCACCATGTCCCATAAACTTTGAAGCTGTTGTGGAATATCAGTAATGTGGAGAAGCCTGAAGATCTGTTCAGGAGATGGGTTTGCTTGACCTCTTCCCTTCAAATGGAGCAGAGGGAAGTATAGTTCATTGTTTAATTTATTAAGTGCAGAATTTTTTGAATGATTGCTTGTAACAGATGGGAATTGAAGACTGCCAAGATGAATAGGGAGCTTCAACAGCAACCCAAAATGAGACATTCAGCAGATTATGTTCTTAGGCTTAGATGCAAAGAATAAAGAAGGAAAAGAAGTCTTGCATGCGAGAATTCACTTTAATGATTTAATGAAGTTAAATCAACATTTTTACAATTCTGTTTCAAAAAAATGAAGTCTAATGGTGGGGATGAACTAAATATTCTTAAATGTTCATTCTGAATGCCAGTTTCCCACATGCCATGCAAGAGAATGGACTGACCATTTTTTAAATGCAGTCAGAACAACAATACTCATTTATTTTGGTACAGACTCAGTAAATCAGGGATACATTTCACAGTAATATTTATTTAAGCAACAAAACATGACTCATTGATATAGAGAACTGAAGTTCCATTTATGCTCAGTAATTTATCACTTAGACTCACTGGATTCACATACTATCCCAGTAAGATAAGGAAGGCTATGGAAAAAATTGTTTCTTATAAAAGGGAAAATGAAAATCAGAATCTTAAATAGATTGTACTGCACTGTGATGGAGGGGTTTTTTTTTAATATTGGCAAAAGAGAACAGCACTATAAAAGCAGAAATGTTACATGAAAATAACATGGCTGGAAGTAGAGGCAGTGATAATTGTCTCTGAACTTTCATGAACCTGTTGACTTCAGTGGCCTTTGGATGAGGCCCAGAAAAAAAGCCACATTTTTATATGGCAGGCAAATTTGATAAAGGCACAGTCTGAATCAGAAACAAAGAAGTTGTGGGGAGCTATGCAGAGTAGACCATGAAGCAGAAATAAATAGTATTCATACAGTCAAAGGAACAAGTATAGTAATTGCGTTCACTGACATTAAATCCAGTTGACTGATTTCCATTTAAGGAAGTTTGAGCTAGAAAAAAAATAGGAATCAGAATTGAAAAAAAATCTTCAGGCTCTGGGTTATACATCTAAGATGAGCCCTGCGGGCAACAATACTTCTGTTATGCTTGGCATTTGGCCCATGCTTTGTATTTCAGTTGGGTTTCACTAATCACAAATCCTCAAGGGTTTATAACCTCTCCCTCCTTTCCTGGAATCAGCTGCCTGGTTCCCCGTTATGCTTCCAGCACAGCTAAGGCCCATGAAATGCCACATACAAACACTTTGGCTTTTTATGTCTCTTCATGAACATGGCTAAGAGCTGCTGTTTCCACCAATGTAGGACTGGGTCTCCAGTGAAAGAGGTTTCCCTTGTTCCTAATGAAATGATAAAAGGCTCCTGCTAAGGTGGCTATGCATCGGAAAGAAGCACACAAATGCGTAGTGTGGGTTTATAAACGCAACTGCAAAGCTACAATGCCAAACCTCTTTGTATCCACATAGGTACTACAGCTCTTCAGGTGCCTTGGATTTTTAGTTTTTCTCAGGTTTGTTTGAATAAAATGCAATTATACAAGTGAGTGATGTAATCGGCAGAAGAGAGAGTGAATCCCTCTTTTTGTTCCAATAAGGATGTGATTTGTCTGATCTTGTTTTCAGCTTCAATAGAAGGAGAGATCCTGTGCAGCTCCTAGAACAGCCAACAGATGAGGGGCTAGGGCACCCTTTAAGGACCTGAGCCATATAGGTACGAGCTGGGAGGAGAAATCTGAACAGGCCTCTTATTTTCTCATAACTAGTGATAAGAAAGGGAGGAAGAGTAACAGTGCATGATGACTACCTGGAAGAGGTAGTGGCTGCAGATGCCAACCTGGTTGTACCAGTTGCAGCAGTAAATGCCAGATTTAAGACACATTTCAGTGCACAGCAACTCTTTTATCTACATATTAGGTATTTTCCTGCTGATTGTTTGATTCCTGAGCAGGAACAGCTTATCTTGTGCTAACTGTAGTTTTTCCCACACCAGAGGCCTTCCCTCTTCCTTTTAGGGAGATCCTGGCTGTCCTACAGGGACAGCAGAGACCTAGATAGGAAAATGTGAGAGAACATTGAACATTGTGTTGTATTGGCCTGTGGTGCATTCCCTCTCTTTTCTGTCCCACTGCTGATTGTTGAATTTGCTACAGGGCATTTTCCCCAGGTACTGGAAGAGATTGTGGAGAGGAGAGGAGAGGAGAGGAGAGGAGAGGAGAGGAGAGGAGAGGAGAGGAGAGGAGAGGAGAGGAGAGGAGAGGAGAGGAGAGGAGAGGAGAGGAGAGGAGAGGAGAGGAGAGGAGAGGAGAGGAGAGGAGAGGAGAGGAGAGGAGAGGAGAGGAGAGGAGAGGAGAGGAGAGGAGAGGAGAGGAGAGGAGAGGAGAGGAGAGGGAGATTTGTAAGGAAGTTACTTTATATCTCTGCAGATGCCCAATGCTGTCTGTACTATAGAGTCACAAAGAGCTGTGCTGTCATGGTGCTTTGGCCAGCACACTGTTCCCACTGGTAATTCAGAACATAGGTGTGCTTAATTTAAGCAGCTCCTTTCTTGCTCTGCTGGTTATCTCAAATTCATTTCTGGGGTGTTTGGTTTTTCCCATGCACCACAGAGGTAACCCAGGCATCTACAGGATTTTGGATTCTGCATCAGAATCTAGCCACCTATTTTTAAGGTGATTAAGTCTTTTTAAGGGTCTGGCCATTTATAAGTGGTGAAGAGCAAATAACATCCTGTATTTGTGCATGGATGACAAACAAAGCCTTATTAATGATAATACATGGCTAGTCAAGAACATCTCGTTATGGGGTCAAGATTTCTTGGAACAAAGTCATGCTCCCCAACCTACTGTGAAGAACTTTTTCTGAAGAAGACTGTGAACAATGACTTATGTGTCTTTAGAAACAACATTAGTGGCTAAAATAGAACATTATTAATATGCAAAAATGAAATTTTGTCTATAGTCTTTCTTCTTCATGATTCTACAATGATGTCTTCTTTTAACTCCCCCTCTAAAAATAGTACGTCATGTGTGACGCACAAGGAAGCTGCTTTCACAGGCTAGAAGGAAACAGTGACTATGGGCACGCAGTAAAAAAATATGAAGCTAGAATGGTCAAACTGACGTAATATTCTGTGTATTATACATTAACCTGCTTTAACTGAGATGCAAACCACATAACATTAAATTAGTCTAATCAAGGTTTGAATAGGCACCCAGAAATAACTGGAAACTGAAACATGGCCTGTGTGTACCAAACTTTACTGAAGTTGACAAAAAATATGTTTGCAAACACAACATATGCGTACAAACATCTAGAAACCAAATACTTTCATAATTATCAAATGTTATTCAAAGCATTGTTGATATTATAAAAGTTGTGGCTGGGAAGGAAACACACGTTGGGCCTTATTCCACACCTAATTGATTATCTCATCCCAGGAGTGCCAGAAGTTATGTTTTAGATAAACTTTCAGTCTCTTTAAGCTAAACAAGTACAAAAAAAATCTAAATTTAATTGTCACAGAAAAAACAATTAAGTACACTGGATCAAAGGATTGCTTTGCCCAGTCACTGCTATGTAGTCTCATCTTTCATATTTAGGTATCTCTGTTTTCAACCAGTGGTCAGCTCAACACCTGGCCACAACTGTTGTTCCTATCCTTCATAATAACTGCCTTGGGAACACTCATGACAGGCTCTGCCTCAGCAGTAGACTAAGAGAAATACTCCAGACATCCCAGAGGAAGTGTTGCACCTTTGTCAGTATGGTTCACATATGGAAGTAAGTATGGAAGGTGGAAAAGAAAATCTTAGTGGTTTTGTCCCATTCAGTATGTCACATTTTGTGTGGGTTTAGATGCAGATGCATTACAACATAGAGCTAGCACTATACTTTATGTTTGACAATGTTTATTAGTCCTGAATTAAATCCAGCCTGTTTTCTGCGTTGGTCAATCAGGCACCTAACTGGCCAGATGGGTCTGGGTTTCTTTAGAAGAGAGTTTGCTCTATTTTGGGAAGAAAAACAAGGCTGTGAAAACCTTTGAGGGCAAAGCTTTGCTTTGCAGATTAAAATTACTGATGGAAATATTTTTATTTGTTAGCTAAAGATAAATTCTAAATGTCCTATTTTGTTATTCCAGACTCTTACATGCACAACATTTCATTTAGTATTTTTACGGGACACAGAAAGAACATGTTTACAGCAACATAATTATTTAGAATGAGGGTTCAAAAATTTTAGAAGATCATTCCTGCTATTAAATCAGAAATCATTTGACCAAGGATATAATTTTAGAAATAGTTAAATAAATGCTGAGTAAGCAGTAAAATATCCTTTCATTGCATTTAACTATTGCATGAAGACATGTCACACATTTAGATGACACCTTTTCACTCCGCTCCTGTGTTGTTCAATGGTTTCCACACGCAGACTAGGGACTGAGAGGGAGATGACAGACTGCTTTATCTCCTTCACTTCAGGAAAACAGAAACCAGTTGACAGTGTATTCAGAGAGAGAGAGAGAAAGAGGGAGAAATTTGTTTGAAAACCGCCAATGACACTATGAAATATCAAGTTCTAATTCACATGACTCACACTAACTACTCTCCCCAGGCTGGCCAGATGACAAAGCACATTATAATTATGTGGCTAAGATTGAAATGCTCTTAAAGCCTACGTAACTAGCCTAATGGACTCCACTAAACCCACCAAGGGCACTAGACCTCACAACCAAAGACCATAGCTAGATATTACAAATGACAAGGCTGTAGTCCAGTGAAAACATGGTGCTACTTGCAAATTGTTTCTCCCTAAAATGATTGCTCTGCTGAATGCTCGAGAAGAGTGACATCAGTTAGTGGTCACCCGTGACAGTTTTATTCCTTCAGCTGTTTCCTATCACTTCAACTGTAACGAAAAAGGTTTACTTTCCTTGCATAAAACTCCATTTGAAACGAATAGGCAGGGGAAACCTTTTCTAAAACTAGAGCTCTCACTCCTTGAGTAAACAAGACAATTCCTCAAATGACGTATTCATAGCAGGATTATTATTCTCAGCACGGGTCTTCGGTAGAATAATTTCCCTCTGTATATGAAATAATTTGGTCAAATGAGGACAAAAGGAGAGCACAAACTGTTGGTTTCAATGGATGGACTAGATTAGCCTTCCTGATTAATTTGTCTGTGCTTTTGCTCCCTATTCCATGCTAAAATGAAAATACAGCTCTACAATGTGTGTGTAAAAATGTCTTCTCCATAAACCAATAAAAATTGGTTTTGAACAGTCAGTTACCAA
The DNA here is from genome assembly GCF_031877795.1 of Strix aluco. Classification (NCBI taxonomy): domain Eukaryota; kingdom Metazoa; phylum Chordata; class Aves; order Strigiformes; family Strigidae; genus Strix; species Strix aluco. Next base: position 56,297,484 of record NC_133935.1, read on the forward strand.
TGCACTGCAAGATCACCTAGAGAGTCCTCAAAAGGCAAGGTAAAAAAGAAAAAAAAAAAAAACCAACAACAAAACAAGAGGAAATATTTTCAATGTCCAAAAAATTAATCTACTGTTTTAAACACAGAATAGAATCACAGATCCAGAAAATTATACCTACAAATTTCTGCTTTCCTTTACTCACTCAAACTTTCTCTATTCCTCTTCCATTTTCTTGTCCTCACTTCTTAGTTTTAATGAGTTTAGTTACTTTTTCTTATAGTTGTTTTGACTTTCCCTATACCAGTCCCCGACTGTCGTTGTTCCAGTCTTCAATATGCCCAGTTCTTCCTTTTCCCAGCTCTCTATCCCTCCCCTTTTTAGCCTCTGCCTCCTCCCTTGTATGTCATATTTTCCATTCCTCCTTTGCTAGCTGTGAGCTAAGGTCTCCTCCCTGCCACAGAAGAAAGTGGAAACAGGAGCACATACAAAGGCAAAGACTCTTGGGGAAAAGAGGTAAAAGTAGGATAGATCCACCCAACCATTGCCTTGTGCTGCTTTCATTCAAGAGCTTGCTGCTTAGAAATTCTCACTTAATTTCCCACCCCACGCCCCCCCAGCATGTGGGGAAAAGGGAGTAAGAGATCCCTCAGGACAGCAAGAAAAAGCAACATTCCCTTCCAGCAAAAGAAGAACAGATGTGCATGCTTTCCCTTGAACCTTTAGAAAGATTATACAGTCACATCCATCGGAGAAAATAATTCATCAGTTTTCTCTCTATTTTCAAATCACTCCCTTTACCCTAATTCTTCAGTTTAGAACATCACCTGGTACAATCAGCCACCAGGAACTCAACCTGACGTCTCAAGTCCCAGGTTTCCCAATGAAGAATTCAGGAAAGTTACAATAACAGGCTGAATTAGATTTTAATTTCTTTGATTTTTCCCCTTGCAATGATTTGAAAAAGAGCTCTTGGAGAGCTTAGATGTTTCTAGCAACTTAGTTAAAATGCCTGGTCTGCCACATCTATTGCTCTTCCCACTAGCCCACAGCCGTTTGGTCTAATTTGTGAGACATAGCAGGTATCATAATCAACCTCTGGATTTATTTTTGGCGGTGGATCAGGATTGTGTATTAAACTTGTAAGATTAATAAGGAACAGTGCCAATATAAAACTGGGCTCTTCTGTTTCCGTGAAACCACTAAGAATATATTACCCAAATACAATTTACATCGATTCATGACTATTGAGTAATTCTGGGTAATATTTTCTCCTTTGTTTTTAATTTTGGGGAGAGCGTTTGTATTTTTGGTTCATGCTTCTTAAGTATGTTTCTAGGGGTTACAGTCACTGGCAATTTACCAGGGTGTTGTCAGAGGCTGAAGAATAAACCTTGCCTTCAAAACAATGCATCCTTTGGCTGGATTTTACTGTAATCAACATTGCAATGCCACTAGTTTTTTGTGAATTCATCAGTACAGAGCTGTTGAAAATAGCTTGATGCTTCTCCTTCGCCTCCTGACATTAATCATGGTTAATTAAGTGACAATAAAGTTCGGGTTAATGCAAACAGGCATTAATTCTTGTCATCACCCTGTTCTCAGGAGTATTCAAGTTGGGCAAGCAGAGAGAAACAACATTGAAAATATATCCTGGAAAAAACATTCAATTAACACCAACATTGGAGGTCTTGTCAGAGATCTGTTATAATGTATGCCCCATTTTTTCCCAATAACTGCATGCGGGTAAATCCTAGTGTCTGCTCAGAGTTAAATGTAGGACTGAGGTCTACTTTTACCAGCACTGGGATAAAAGCTTTTGTATCCTTGCTGCTGAATGTATGCCAGGCAGTGTCAGGCAGCAAATGTGCCAGGTTCATTTTTCTAGAGACTCTTATCAGAAACACTGAAGTGTTTCCTCACACTGTTCAAACATAGGAAACTAAATCAAATTGGGTGCTTAAGAGCAAGCATTATTTCCTGGGTGGTAAAAAATTGACTTAGAAAGAAAGGTTTAAGTAAACAGTTCCTGGTTTGGGGTTCTTTTTTTCTTTTGTTTTTTTTTTTTTTTTTTTCTTTGTGGTTGTTGGGGAAGAATAATAATTTTAAAATCAGCTTAGAAAAATCTGAATAACTATCACTAGATGAAACTACTGCTGTTCCAAGGTATGTTGGCCATAGTCCTGAAATGCCTCTTTCAGCTAAGTGAGGAGGTAGCTAGTTCCTACCTGCTTATACATCACTCACAGCTCACTGCCTGGGCTTGGAGGATTAGCAAGTAGATCTCATTCTCAAAGGATAGGAAATATATGAGGTCTGTTATCTCTTTCAGCTAAAGCATTCACAGCTCTGTTTCTAGATACAAGACCCACACAGTAGCTCTGTCTTTAAATATGCTCTTCATGGGTTCACTTCAAACCAGCCATTTGTCACCACCAAACCAATGCTCTGCTGCTGCTTCATCACCTTCTATCCAGACCTGCAACACTGCTGCCACTGCCTCTGAAGCTTGCTGCTGCTACGTTTCCACCATGGAGAAACCCATTGCTCCCCATCCCATGGCGTCATCCTCCTGTGACCCTCACAGCACTCCTGCAACATTTCTGTCTACTGGAGAAGATTTATGGCCTGCAGGACTGTCTCCTTCCACAAGGAGAAGGCACTAGAAGTTGGGATTAGAGTTGCCTTTTTTTACAGCAAAGAAATCTCTCCATGTGGCACTTTGGAGAGATGTCTCTTGTTCACAGGTTGTCTGCTATCAACCTATTTATTACAGTTTTGTGAACACTAAGTGAAAAGTTTATTTGTAGTAAAAAGACACACACTCAAGACTTGAACTGTCCGGTCATCTCCCCTTTCTCTCCAACAGGTCCTTGGAAGGAGTTTCCACGTGTGACACTGATCACTTCTGAGAAATTTCAAGGGCTTTTCAGGTTTGATGCAGAGGCTGAAGCTATCACTAATCAGCATTGCAATGCCACTACTTGCTTTTTCTGAACTGCCTCTTGGCAGCACCTTCCATCCCCTCAGTCCTCATGTGAGATCAGGGTGCTGGCAGCATGGCTGGGGCAGCTGTGAGCACCCACCTTGGGGGGCTCTCTGAGGGCATGCCACCACTTCCACAAAGCAACATGCAGTCCCCTGCACCTCAACGGCCAAATGTCCTTTCCTGGGGTCCCCACTCTGGGAGTGCATTTATTTTCTCATTGAATAATGCCAGATAACCAGAAGTAGAGTGCCAGTTAACATCTCTTGGTAGACTCATGGATGACTTGAGTTGGAAGAAAAATGTCTTCAAAATGAAGTCATGAAAGGCCATTTACAACAAAGTAATGGTACCCACAGCATGTTAAGTTTCTCATAGTAATAATTTTAATAAATCTTTTAATTCGGGCACTCTTTTACATACTGTGCTGTACACATAAATGCTGGCAGGTAGAAAAGCAGGCTTGTGTTGCAGTCACAGAAAAAGAACCTGAATTATTTACGAGGGGAAAATTTTTCAGTCTGGGAATCATAGTCAAATGAGGAAAATGAAAAATCTAAACTACTGCACAGTGTAAAGGCTACAAACCTAAGATTGCCCATCCCAATTTTTTATGTGGCTAAAGGACATCTGTATTCGGGAGATCACAAAAATAATTCATTTACAAATGGATGCAGGTGGACTTGCTTTTCCCTGTTCTGGCTCCTTTACCACTAATATATGCTAAATACATGATTTGACACAGAATCTTAACTTGAGCTCTGAAATAGTTATTCACTGTCTTATTTTTGGCATATACTGGCTTTCATGCTTCTGCTGCTTCTATGAAGTATTACTGCATTTTCATTATCTTCATTTTTTTGAGCTTGCAGCAGTCCAAACCTGCTGAGTGCAATGACTCAGCTACTTTACTCCTCTTATTGCTGTATAAAGCACATATATTGAATAGCAATGAAGAAGGGTAAAAGGAAGGTGGAAACCAGATATGCATGCTTCTTTGTAGATACATACATGCTACTATTGCATAATATAGAGACATAGATACCTATGCTCTTCATCTATGCCCACTCAGGAAAATTGATTTAAAGATGTATTAGTGTATCATAAAAAAGACATAATAATGCATTCTTGTGTTGATACTACAGCAACACTTACAGAAAAGACAGACTTTACATTCTTTCTGTAAAACATTTTGTCATAAGGACAATTCTCCTCTATCTCCTCAGTTTATTGGTGTTCAGTGCTCCAGAAAAGCAGTGTTTACTAGAAAAATAGCCTTGGCCCTCCCATTCTGCTCAGAAAATGAGGGCCTGAGCTCTCCTGCACCTTTAGATATAGAAAGAGGTGTAATTGCCCCAGCTTTCAGAGCTGGATTGCACGGAGGACCCTATGTACACACCTAGATTAATGTGCTACAGCTTTGCTTTCTCATGGTAAGCAACTAAAAGAAATTAAATTGGTTTCCCCATTTCTAATGTTGTACAGCAGCTCTGCAATTACTTTTTGTAATCTTCCCTGTAGCAGATACACTGAGTCCTTGAAAAAATCAAAAGCTGCCAAACATCAGCCTTTTCACTGAAGTGATATGAGTGGGAACCACTTTGTGGGGAGAAAATCACTGCAGAAGGAGAAAACACAGCTCATATATGTTTCTTTTTTACCTTCTACACAATAGACCTAAGGTGGAGATCACAACACTGGCTGCACTCCTTGAAAAACTTGATTAAGAAGTGGCCACATTATGCCGAAGAGGTCCTCCAAGAATTATGTCCATAAAGACAATACCATCTCACCTGGTAAAAGCTATTTTTCATCTGTTAAATGTCAAAGGAAGAATTTAAGAAAGAATTAAAATTTGCATAATTTCCTTCCTTGTGTTCTCTCGTATACACATTCAGTCAAGCTCATTAGTGCTTATGAGGTAGCTTTGCTTTAAAAATATTACAAAAAAATCAGTTATGACTGCTAGTTGTTAAATAAAGAGGTGACACTTGGGAGCAATCTGAATTGCATGATAATCAGAGTTCGTTTGAACAATATGCACTTGAATACAGGTAATGTAATGCCATTAACCTTGACATCAAGAATGTAGGTTACTGTTATAGAAGGGGGATGTATTTTGGAAATCAATAGCCACGTCAAGGATTTAAGGGTCTTCATTACCAGGTATTCCTAATGTGAGGCTGATCCTGATTCCACCACTGAATTTGAATGGAATGTGAAATTAACTCTTTAGGTTGCCAAGGTTTAACTGAGTAAATAGAAATTCCAACTGGATGACAAGAATGAGTGAGAATCCTTAAAAATAATATATTACTCTAAACAACAATCATTTTTATAGTCAGTTGCCATTGCCTGGCCTTACAGAATCATGCAATTATGTCAGAAATGCAACTTGCATTAAAAGGGAAAGAATCCTCCACCAGATATTGCTGTCTAGTTCTGATTGCTAGGGGAAAAAAACAAATCTGAAAACATGAACCCTGCTTTTTTTAATTAAATCTCGTCATGCTTAGACCTGCCAAGCTGCCTATACACCACATAAAGACAATAGAACCATTTTCATTTTAGAAGGTATAACAAGATTGAGTAGCTAAAATTAAGACACTTTCACATATGAAGTGAGATGCACAGTTTTATCACCAAAGGTGTTTCAGTATTCAGTCTGAGACGGAGAAATGAAGACTAGTGCAAGAAAGGTGTGCTGAAGTGGTTTGGTTTATGTATATAGATGGTCAGTAAATTGGGATAGTCCTAACACTAAAATCTATAGTTTTAAAGCTGTCCACGTTTGGTTTCTTGGCTGCAGTCTGTGGGATAACAGAAGTTCATCATCTGTGTTAGTTAGTAAGCAACCAGTACTGGCAGTTGTCAGCTATAGCTACAGCTGTGTCTCTCTCCAAACTCTTGTAACCTGAACAGTCCTGCAAAGATTTACAACACTTTTAGTCCTGACATGGAACGGGACTTGGTCTCTGCGCAATTTACTCCTGCAGTTGCTGAAAGTTGGTGCAAACACCCTTTCCCAGTGCAAGTGTACCAGGCATTTTAACTTTGTTGATAGGAAATGAACTCCTTCAGCAGTTTTGTTTTTTCCTAAGGAAAACTCCAGGTGACTAGAGGTAGACTTTTCCCTACCAGCTTTTCTTCCTCTCCAGTTCATGGCCTTGCAGCCAGGGATGGGCACTGGCTCATCATGACCATCAGAGCTCGTCTCTGCAAAGTCTCACCTGGGAACACCATGCCACCTTTGCACCTCTCTCCTCAAGTAACAGACAAGCTCTAACCCTGTGGTGTTAGGAGAATTCAGGGGGCCCAGCCTGAACTTTTTTCCAAAAGGAATACCCTTCCTGTACTTCATACCTCCTTCTGGTCCTCCAGGAGATCCCCCTGCCAACTCCCAGTATTCTCCAGGTGGAAGACTACAGACTACTTCTTCCTTGTGCCTCCAAATCAATTTGGTTTTTTCTTTGTTTTTTTCACTAGAGAGAAGCATTTGCAAGGCTTACAGCTTTCCTGGCATCCTTCTATTTTGAGCAAAAGGCCTTTTTTTCCCTGGCAGTCTTTCCCAGCACTCTTCTGACTTTAACTCTCTGCTTCTGTGCCAGGATAGCTTGCAGGAATGGGGCCTATATGAGGATATAATCGCTTGGGAAAAGGAATGTAATTAAAAGCAACATACACAGCAATTAAAAAAAAAAATCTTCTGAGGACGCTGAGCTGGCACAGTGAGAATCTTGCTGAGAATATTTAATTGTTCATGTTATTAAGTGCAGACAGGTTGGTTTTAATTCAAAACAAACATGACAAATAAAAAACTATATCAATACAACATTATAACTACAAAGTTAAAAAAATGAAAAACATTCAGACTTTCACAAAATGGGAAAGACTTACCAGATTAACCAGATAATTAAAAAAAAAATCCTAAAGTTGACTACAATATAAGGAACCAGATGTAACACTGATGCAGCTGCCTTGATTATTCATATTTTTTATTCCTGTTTTTCCAGTTAAATCTGCAGCAGAACATACTGCATTTGATGATATCAAGTGCGTATCGTAAGAAACACTTCACAGCTGAATTTACATTTGTTACATTTTCTTTCCTACACATCCTGTCTGCTTATCATTTCATTTTTGAAGTGTTACCACATTGACATATTAATGTAAGGCTTTAATTTCTTTTCAGAGAGTGTATGCACTTGTTTTGTTATTTGATGGAAATGTTTGATAGAAATACTGTCAAACATTAGATAGAGTTGTGTGAGGTGATGCCCAAACTGATCAGAAAAAGTCAAAGCTATTTTTTTAATAACTAACCAAGAAGAAAAACCAGACTTCCTGTGAAAGACAGTACTTAGCTTCATCTAGTATGTCTCTTCTGTGGATGTTAACCACAGAATTTTTATCTGAGAGAAGTGAGAAGCATTCAGCCCTGTTTGGGAAATGTGAAACCTAAGCAGGGAGATTAATTCACTACCATAAAACCAGAGAAGGAAACTCCTTCAGAGCTATTCTTAGATATTAGGAGCTCTGGATTTCTCACCACCTGCTGAAACCTAAAGACAAAATGACTCCATCCACTTCAAAGCAGATACTTAATATTTCATTCTCTAAGCTGGAGTATCATATATTTTTCCCAAAGCTGACAAGTTCCTCTTTTAGTAGCTGTTCCTGAACTCCTATATTTATTCCCATTATACCCTTACTGCCCAAAGCATGCATTCAGACGCTGCTTAAGCCAAGTCTCAGCACAAAACAGTTCTTCTGTTGCGTCAAAACTATGTTGGGGAGGAGGGAATAGAGGGTGCTTGGATGACAGTGTTGACACTTGAGCTACTGTGAAGATTCACAAACATGATGCTCTAATAAATAATCCCTTCTGACAGGTTAGAAATCAAAGCTTATTAGCACAGAGCAGGGAAGACGAGCATTTTAATGCCTCTGGATTCTATCCAGTGCAATTAACACCACATACAGCATATTGTTCACCTAAAGCCATAAATCACAGTACCAAGTGTCATATTATACACAAATCCTGAAACCACAAGAACGAAAATGAGGAATGGCTTAGAAAAAATCAAAGGATATCACATTTTTTCATATGACCAACTGGAAACTAAACCTAGTGCTGAAAATACTGGCAAATTCTTTCAAGATGGATGGTCCTCATAAATATGTCTGAAGGACTACATTTGCCTGAATAAACTACATTGCTGTAATGCCTGTGGGCCCAACTCTAACAGGGCAAGTAATCAAGAGAAAGACAATGGTATCCCTGAAGTATTCATGTGCATTAATCTGTACAGGACTTGCTATAATTTTTGGAGGACTCTTACTGAAGTGTTTAAGGAGAAAAATAGTGACCGCCCCCACCCAAGTTCAAAATATGTCAGAGCTAAATCTGAAGCTGAACACACCACCCAGGTGCAGATTAAATAAACTAGTGATTATTTCAGAGTATTTCTATTTCCAGGTGGGTTGGACCCTAGGAGGGGTAGTTGTTCATTTGCTTCTACTGTTTAAAGTCAGTATCACATTTACTGAGTTTCATTTTTTTCATTTTAACCACTTGATGCACTGTTGGAGGAGACAGATCTCTTTACAAATCCTGTGTCCTGTCTGACATGTTTCCATGCAGACTGTTGTCTTTCACTAGTAAATAATGCAGAGCACTAAATACATTGCACCAATATATTTAATTATACCTCTTTTTTAAGCTTTCTCTTCCTTCCCGCTTAGGACATTAGGCATGCACACCAACCAGTTGAGCAAGCCATCCATTTGAGACAGAAACTCCAGATATTCAAATGTTGGACAGGGAAAACATCATTCTGATAAACTTTGCAGCCTAAATGCCAAACCATGTCTTTTCAGATTGTACCATCAGTGAAGCAGCGCACGGTGTGGTTGCCTGCAGTGCCTGTGACAGCACCAGGGAGGCACAGAGCACCCCAAAGACCAGCACCGTTCTCAGGCATATAAGGGACACCATTTCATTGCTCATGAAGCATCATGGACCTGCATCCTCTGCCTGCTCAGCCACATCCCAAAGACCCCATGCTGGCCCTGCAGCAGGTGATAGTCTGCAAAACATTTCTTCTCCCACCCAGACCCATTGCTCCACACCTGCCTCTCCCTTCTGCTCCAGCCAGGAGAAAAGCAGGATGGCATGTGGCCCCACAAATCCCATATGAGCTATGTCACTTCCTACCACCACCCCCCTAAAAAAAAAGTTGTGCAGTAGCCCATTTCAAGCAGTTATCAGAAACAGTTCAGAGGTCATCCCAGGACAGCACAGTTGTTCCTTAGGGACAAAAAGGACAGCACACTCAGAGCCACCCCTTATGACCCCCTCTCTTTGTCAGACTCACCTCTGTCCTGGCCTGGCCTCTCTATATGACCTAATCCAGGTGATTCCTCTTCCCAGGAGGGATCATGCAGCTGTGCAGGTGCTCTCTGGTTACATGGAAAATTTCTCAATGATCTGGGCTTGGCTGGGTGTGGAGGAGAGCACAGGTCTCTCTTGGGGAGCTCCTTGATGTAGTAGGAAATAGACTTGGCACTGGCCACGTGCAGAGTGGCTCTTTCCGCTCTGTAATTACCATTTCAAGTTATGGGCCAGGAGAATTGGGCTCTTTCTGCCAGTTCCCTCATGCACAGCTCCTGCAGAAAGGAGCTACAAAAGTATGTCCACTTCCAGCTGGGTGCCTGCCTGCTCCTCAGCAGTGGAAGGAGATTCCTCTGAGAAGAGTCCCGCTGACTGCCCGTTGGCTGGAAGGAGGCCAAGGGACTGCAGGCTGCCCCCTCCCTAACTATGGGATCGGGCTCCATTTTGCTTGCTCTTTTTCTGCCTCATGACTCTTGTGTTCCTGTCAGCGGGGGCTGGGGTCTGACAAGAGGATGGGGACATGCCCCCTTCCTGTGCCTCTTCTTAAGAATGTTTTACAGGCTAGTGGTTAAAAACAGGGATTATAATTCCTTGGGATACAGGGACTATCCAGATGTTCCTTCTGAGGTAAGCTGCAGCTCAGATCCTGTCTGAGGAACAAGCTGGTACCACTGGCATGGAGGCAGCTTCAGCACTTCTGCCCCTGTAGAAGACCGTTACCTCGTCATAAACACAAAGGTCTCCATGTTCTGTGGACAAAGGAACTGAACAGAGCCCTGAAATAGGTGCTTCAGGGCCAACGGGGGGTGGAGATTCAGGTGCACCCCTATGCCTACCATGTCCTAATGGTTTGCTCTGTCCTGATCCCTTTTTGACATGTAAAGCTTTCTGGATCAATGTTTGAAGGCAAAAATATTTCTTTAAGTAGAAAATCTAAGTGCCTTACTTAGGTGGTCTAGATTTTCCTGCCAGATACCTCTTTCTTTAGTCACTGACTGTTTTAGCTGTCTGCTTCATGTGTTGCAATCTTTGTCTTGCCCTTAGGCACCAATACAAGTAAAATAATAATCGAATTTTATGTCAACAACAGGTTGGAAACAAACATATTTCTAACACATCATTATTTCTTGTCAGGTGAAGAAGAAGAACCTATAGCAGGGCAGTGACAGTGAGCCTCACACATGCCCCCCCTTTTTTTTTATGATGTTCCCCAGGTACACATCCAGTTAGGAACAGGAAACACATAGCAGAGTAAGGGGTGGCAGAAATTTGACCTTTGTGCATGTTCTGGAGGGGTCTTTTCCCCACTTCCCTTCTATTTCTACGTATTACCCAAAGCACCCAATTATATATCTAAACGTCCTCAACTTGTCAACTGAAATTTAAGAAATTGGCTCTTGTCCTAGAAGGGTATGGCTGTAGTTAGTACAGAGCAAGATTCTTACCATAGTTTTCTAATCAACTGTTCTCTGTGGGCATGTATTCCCAGTCCTACCTTAAATGTCTCTGAGAAAAGACATATCACCGCCCCACTCTCAATAAGTCATCAATTATCCAGGCCCTACAAGCACCATTATTAAGATAGAAGAGAGCAGTTTTCCCACAGATATGCTTCTCATTTGATTCTCATGCTAAAAGAGTTTTCGATTAGCCAAGCAGGTATATACCATAGGGAACACATGAAGGCTCCTTGGATTACTCTGCATAGGTGGAGGGGGCTCAGCATGGGCCTGGTAGTGTGCTGTCAGTCGTGGCATTAGAGTTCACCTCAGCCTTCACACCACTGTGATTAACAAGGCATTTTCTGAAGCCACTGGCACACTGTGAATGACATGGTTAACCTTCAGCCACTTCTCTGACTTTCCAGCCCAGGTGACCACAACATTTGCAGTTGCAGTTGCTCCAATGATCATATAATTGAGTGTGGACAGCCTGTGGCACTAGTCCAGTGCAAAGGTTTGGTCATGCTACCATGCCATAGTGTACGGCCCTTACCACATCTCTTACAGCTTAAAAATCATACAAATCATACAGAAAGAGATCATACATTTGTCTTGGTGTATTTCTGGAAGCTGAATGAACCTGTGGCAGCTGCAGCTGCACAAATTACTCCTTTGGATTAAGTAGAAGGTTCTCTGCTTCCCTCCCTACCTTCTGCTCCTCTCCTCACTGAGAACCTTCAGTCACCCTTTTGCAATAGCCACCACTGGCAGGGTTTAAGGATTTTTTCCTTATCTGGCATCCTTTGAGTAGGCAACCCATTCTCTCTGTCGGTAACAAAGCCCTTGGTAGCAGACTGCCCCAAGTTTATGGAAATCCATGTGGAAGAAGCCACAAGATTTCTTAGCTCATTCACATGTCTGAGTCTGCTGTGACACCTCTGCAGGCACCTATACTGAAGCCAAGAGAAGATGTCAGCCTGCCTTGACCTATTTGCTGCCCTCAGGACTTTCTCGGCAACTCTGAATTTTTGCCTGAAGTAAACCAAAACAGCTTCTCACAGTGTCATACTCACTCTGTGGGGCACACAGCAGTTATCTGGCAAAACCAAACAAACTCAAGATATTTCCAACAACAAATTAAATAAAATAAAGCAAGTACCAACAATCAAAGCTGCATGGATTCTGTGGGCAAAACCCATAACAATTTATTGGCTGTTTACATTCCTTTAAAAAACTCACCACTTATTCTACAGATGTGTTTTGATGGCAGCATTTTGGGCAGCAGCCAAGCAAGGATAAACACAGAGAGTAGATGCTTATAAAGGAAACTCAAGAAATGGAGGAAGGAAGGAAAAACCCTCACATGCACACACAGAAAAACCAAAGGACTTTACAACTAGATCAGGAAATGAGGAGGGTACTTAGAAAAAGTGTGTAGTCATTGAACATTTGGAATGACTTCTCCAAAGGGACCCACCACAGCACCAGGACATGAAAGGCATGACCACCCAGCAGGGTGGGTAGATGTGAGCTCCATGTCCAAGTTGCCCCAACACGAAGCCACAGGCCAGTGCTACAGGGCTGTGTTAGCATGGCAGTGTGCTCATGCCAAGGGGCAGCTGCGAGGAGATCTCTCAGCCCAAACCTGGTTTATGTCTGGCAAACCTAGGTTTGTCTGTGGATAGGCCTGGCTAAAATAACTTGATTATGCTGAGTCCATATAGCTTGAACCATGGGCTCCTCAAGGGCCACATTTTTTGAGGATGAATTGGTTGATGATTTGGATGAATTGGTTAAAGGTGGGGATCTCCCAGAATACAATTATTTCACTACCAGATTGAGAGAAGGTGTATTTAGACATTCAAGGTCCCGAACATTATTAAAATTTCTCCAAAAAGTACAACTTTGACCATGCCCTTCCCAGATGGCCATTTCCTGCTTCTCCACTACCTCAGCTTCCTCATGTCCCACCATATTACTGCTAAACCCCTCAACCAGAACCACAACCTAGTGCTTCTCTCCACCCTGTCTCTCATGAACACCTCATTCCCAAAACCAGCCTCCATGTTCTCCTCTGACAGCTGTGATGATTGCCTTTCAAAACAGTTCCATAATCTAAACTCTTTCCCTCCCCACCTTTCCAAAGAGCTCACTTAGAAACTTCTCCAAAAGTGATAGTTGTAGAGACACTGCCTCGGTGCACAAGGCCCTGCAGATTGCACACTGCCAATATCATCTCCTCTGGGCATACCAAGTAGGAGCAGGACTTACTCTGCTTGAGGATAGGAGAAAACTTGCTGAGGAAAAAAATATTCTTAAAGACACCTGGCTAGCTAGCACTCAAATGTGTCTGAACAGATACCCAAAATTAAGACTGGGTATCTATATGCAGATTTGTCATCTGAAAATACCCACTAGTATCACAGAACAGCTAGATGAAGATATGTCTATATGAGAAACCAAAATGTAAGATGCTGTGTAAGTAGCCTAAATTTCAGAAGGGCCAAGCACTCAGTAAATTCCACTGAGACCAACAGCATTAATGTTTGACTGTGACTGTATACAGTGCAAACTCCAATAAGATAGACAGACACAGAAGAGGCAAGGTTACACTGGCTTTGAATGAGAAAGCTGATTAAATGCATTTTCCTCCATCACTGATGTTACTTGTCAGTGTGTCTACCTATTACTTACTCCTTCTGCATATCATGCTTGTGTTCGCCATGCTAAAGCACATAGTGTATTCAAATAACACAGATGCTGAACCATAAGCCAGTTGCATTTTGTTGGCAAGCTGCAGAAGGAAGAGATAATATATGCTCTGTATATATAGGAGGTTCTTTTTCATAGCTTATCCTTCTGTGTAGGGGAGAACAATGAACAATCTCTACCTTTTAGCGATAACTCGCATGCTTTTATTCAGTTGCATTTAAGTCTTTCAGGCCCTTATCTAGGAGGGGTAATAATACTAATTCCTTATATTACTGGATTGTTGCAGGGTGAAATATGCTACATGCGGTGAAGTGCTCCCATACTGTTGTAAAACACTAATCACAAATACCCAGATATGAAACTGGTTACCAAGTTACCTAAGTTAAAAGTCACCTACCTGGTTTATAAAACCTACTTATCTGATTATTATAATCTGATGAAAATACAATTTAACCCAAAAATATTTTGCCCCAGGATATTTTAAGATCAGTGACTGATGTTACTTGGAGACCACATACACTCCTGGTGCCTGGTGGCATGTTCTCCATGTGGTTAGGCACAGCTATGTAGCAGGTGGGCTGTATGTAATGCAGGGAAATGCTGCTGATGGAGGTTTACAGTCCCTGTAGTCTAAGTTGTAAATTCAGCTCTGATCCCACCACTCCTGGAGTTTGCTTTCCTTACAACTTTCTGACTCAGCAATGCCCCCACTACCACCACCTTCCCCTGCCCAGCATATGACTGGTATTCAGTTCTCTTGCTGGGAGTTGATCAGGAACGCTCTGGTTAGATGCTGCAAAGGCCTTGACCGTCCTCCCTTTCTTGACACCAGGACTGAAAGGTACCTGTGGTTATTCGCATTAGCATTATTACAGGTGAGTTTAATCTTGCTGTCTTATCCCCCCTCTAGCTACATATCAGCTCCGAGTACAACATCTAATAAAAATCCAGTATTTCCATGGTCCTCACCACTGTACCTCAAGCACAAGTAGGAGGTGTGCAGGGTGTGAGGAATGTATTCAAAGCACACACATTTAAATGCCTAAATGCCTGTGTTTGCCAGCCTTGCCTCCCTGGCCTCCCTTGATAGTGCAGACAGAGTGTCTCCCCCAGCGGGCAAGTCAGAACGTATAACTGAGGCTCCTCTCTGAGTCACCCCCAGAGAAATTACCTTTGTCCACTGACTGAAAGGAGGAGAGGAAGACTCATTTCCTAACATTGGTATCCCAGTGCAGTGCCTAAACCTTGGCAGTGTCACTGTCCTCCATCTTCCCTCGATATTTTCTTTTTCTCATTTCTCAAGGTAACAAAGAATAATGAAAGAATCACAGGTATTACAAACAATTGAACTAAACCCAGACTAGCAAAAATATACTGTTGCCACATTGGCTTAATGGAGAAACAAGTCCTGGCCAGGAATGTGTGACAACGATGTCTAAATCTGAAAGACGGACTGGGATGATACACGGTGAAACCAACCTTCCCAACTTCTAATGAATCCTACTGCATGTATAGACCCATAAGTAAATGTTCCATATATGGGAGAAATCTGGTCATTTTCCAGCGCATCCTCAACTCTATGTAAACCAGGAGGAGAGCAACTAAAGATCCAAAATGAGATACCAGGTAGTTCTTTCATCCAGTTTTAAATATATGAATACATAAATCAGTGTGCATGTTTATGTGTCTGGCTCCAATTAATAAGCACCCATCCTGTGCCTCAGGCTTCCTGACAAGCATCAGAATTAATAATTTAATGCATGGAAGAATGATAATCTTGTGGTTAAGTCATTTGAAAGTTGGTTTCAGTTCTTGGCTCTGACATAGATTTCCTGTGTGTCCGTGGGCAAGTCACTTAATCTCCTTGGCCGAGTACCTCAAAGGTATGTAGGTGCCTGATCCCACCAGTTAGGCGCCACAGATATCTTCAAAAAAACATTGCTCAGCTGTTACTTCAGTTGGTAGCTGTCTAATTTCTGTCAGTAGACATAAACAGGAGTTGCTGACGTCATCCCACAAGTTAATGAGCCACCTCAAGGCCTTATTCAAGTTCAAATGACTGGGTCCCCACCATGTCATGGCTGGGAAAGCTGGCCTTCAGCTCAGGGGACCCCGAGTAGAAGTGCAGAGGACATGCCTGCCTAGTTAGAGAAAAGTAAGCATTTTTGGCTGGGGAAAGCACTGCCTTTTCACAAGGACTTTGGCTTCTGGCAGCTCCTCTCCTAGCTGGGAAGGCTTTTTCCCATCCATCACTTCTCTGGACCACTAATTCAATCCTGTGCATTCAATTAGGTAGCGGGGAATTACAGTGTGGGGAAAATTAGAGAAAGGACAGACAGGAGGGAAAGGACCATGTGGCGAAGATGACACTTTTCTTAGCCTGGGCCACGGCAGGACAGCCTTTGCACCCCACAGGAAGGGAGCAGCCATGTCCAGGCAGTGCCAACCTCCCCACAGCAGCCCAGCAGTGCCTGAAGGCTGCAGCTCTTCACTCACTATCTCATTTTTGCTGTGAGTACCTGCTGCCTTCCCTTTCTCCTTGTGCTGTTGACTTTCCAAGGAGGAAAGCTGATGTTCATCACTACTGAAGTCTTCATGACAATGGCAAAGGTCAAGTCAGTGCCCTGCTGAGCTGTGATCTGAAACTCCCCAGAGCAATTAAAGATAAAAAAACCCAAATCTATTTGCCCTGTGACAGATTTGGAGGACATTTACCAGGTGGGTGATAGGAAAAATCATAAATTCCCCTTGTCTCCAGTTATTACATGAGGGTGATGTGTGGGGTAGCTTGGCATTCGGCGACCAGAGCTGTTGCTCAGAGGCCCCTGCCCATCTTTCCAGAGGGACCTGGGCAGTACATCCTGGCAGGCTGTGCAAAGGGGGTAGCCATAGGGAGCTACCTCCACATTTGCTGTTACTTTCCTGTATTTCTCTGGAGGAAGAGTGATACTTTTAGACTATTGGGAGTTTTAGACTTTGAGGACTGGATTTAAACAAGTCAGTTGAGTTGTTCAGGTCTTTAGCATGTGTGCTAAGTTCAGCCAATTGTACTTCATCCAAAGAAAGAATAAGGAGAGAAATTTTACATGGCAGGATAGGATTAAACAGAAAATACAGCACTGAAATTAATTCAGTGGTTTAAGAAATTCTTCCAGCTAAAAACTCACTTATTCTGCTAGCTGATTTAAGACATTGCAAACCAATCGAAGTGCTATAGAAAAATTAGAATTTCCATACATGCTTTAATGCTTTCCATAACAATATGTAGCTGCTAAATCTCATGAGAAAAGCAAAGATCTCTGAACACAACTGAAGGGCACTGAGCTACCAAGATAAGGTGATTCTGAGCTGGTGAAAGTTGTTCCCTGAGGCCAGTGTCCTTGTGGATGTGCAGAGCTGTCTCTGGTGCATGTGTTGCAGGGGTAGCAACTTCAGTCAGGAGAAAGCAGACCCTAGTGCTTATTTCTCCTCCTGCTCAAAGTACTGCGCTCTCTTTTTGCTCTTTTGCTGGCACAGCCCCATGGGGTGAGCCTGTTTGCTGCTGCTGCCTGCAAGGAAGAGTTCCCAGCATGGGGGATGCAGACCTTTCCCAGAAAAGCTGTGCCTGTCCCTACCTGTACAAACGGATGCCAAACCAAACCCCTTCTCTCCCAGTAAGAATAGCAACTTGATGCTCTAGTCTTGCCTTGTTCCCTGTTTTGCAGTCGTAGCCTCTCCCTCCTACAAACAGTAGCCAGGGAGGCTCAGAAGAATTACGAAGCAAATCTCAGCTCTGCCTGGGAGGGCAAGGGCTTCTTCCCCCAGCCCTGCAGGTCAGGCTCTGCAAGATTTCATCTGGGATCACAACTCCTTCAGCTCTTGGCTAGATTTAATTAGGCTGGAATGAAAGCCGGCACTACTGAGTTCAATGCAATGTTAAATAGACTGGGATTTGACAAATAACTCCCCTAACACATATTACTGGAGGGAAGTTAGTTCAGGGTATCCTTCCATGTTGTCGAGGAATGCAGGGCTGAAAAAATGAAAATCTAGTAACGCCTTTGCAGCTTTTAAAGTTACCCAACAAGTGCTTGGGGTACACAGACTGGGACATACTGTAATGAACAAAAGAAGGCAGGAGATACATAAAAATAGCACAACATTTAGAAAATCAATACATTAGAGAGGAAAGCAATTCCTCTATGCCTCTGCTGTAGGCATCCTCCAGAAACAATCTTCCCAGCCCAAGTCTGGAGTATCATCAGTCATTATAGTCAGCATCCACTTCAAATGCCTCCAGGCAGGATCAGGTTTTGTGTTGTCCTTCTGGGGAGGTTTCTTAATGGATAATATGATGAAAAGAGTATAAAAATATGTGATTTAACTCTTTTCCCCTTCAGCCAAATCATTACAAATATTGATCTTTTTGCCAGTTAATCTAGCATATGGGCATTGACTAAGTGAATAGTGGATGTAGCCAAGAAATGAATCCACCTGCAGGTGAAATACTGACCACAAAATGTGGTGGGAAGTCTCCAATTATAGCTCTTAGACTACTCTGGGCTGAAGTGAGGCTTTTTTCTTCTTACTGTCTGGTAGAAAGCAACTGGTTTTTACATCACACATTATCATGTAAAAAAGAGTATATAGCCATTGCTTTGCATGCTGTGGTTTACAGGCACATAAGCATGAAACACTTTGTGAGCTTAGTCATTATTATACCTAATGATAAGCATTTAGGAATAGTTTATTAACATCTGGCAGTCATCAGCTTGCAATGAGAGGTAATTTTAATACATCCATTCCAGAAAATTGGATGCTTAATGGACAGAAACATTAGCATCCATAATTGAATGATTTTTTTTCAAACATCTTCATTCTACATATATTACTTGTTTTCAATTTTTTTCAATGTGAATTACTTTTAATTTCTTGTTGAGCACACACTTTATAAAGGAAATTAATGGAGACTTCCTGTTATGAGCCAAAGGAAGTAAAAAACCCAAACAGATGGATACTTTAATGGGTATCTTCACAAATCCACATAATGCTTTTTCATGTGCTCACAATCAAATATACATTTGCATTATCCAGATTTGGTTGCAGTTATACCACAGAGAAACTGAGTGATTGCATATTTGATAAAACTAGTGTTTAATCCCTTTACACAGGTCTTTCAGCAGATTGGACACACAAATTGCTTAGAGATCCTCTCGGTGTGTCTCATAGGAGATAAGGATTAGGAACTAGAGACAAGAGACTAGATACCGGGGAAGAGGGTCAGAGTGCCAGCCACAGACAATCCAGTTGCTGGTCAACAGAAGTATCCTGCATAGTCTCTTACTCGTAACTACTGCCCCCATGAGCAATGGCACATGGCTAATTTTGCTGTTGTTTAGCACAGGCTGGCTGAAGTGACCATGCAGTCACCCAGCGATGGGTGCAACTTTGTGGAACAGAGCTCAGACCCTAACCTCACAGCCCTGTTTGAGAAAGAGGTACCCTTTTATAACTGTTGGTACCAATAGTGACAACTTTTATTCTTTCATTTCTCCTAATGCTTACAAACTGTATCCAAGCTCTGTGAATAATATGGGTAATAGTGTTATTGTGCCTCACATATAACAGTAACACAGCATGGAGGACTGAGAGTGAATCCTTGAAAATAAGAGCTGTCTGACAGTTTGGGAATTGGGCCTTTTTCCTTTTTTTTTTTTTTTTTTTTTTTTATTTTTAATCATTTATAGATTTAACTGAGCGTGAGGCTTTGAAAGAACAACAGGTAGGAAAGAAAAGCGTGTCTCTCAGGACACCCATCTTTCAGCAGATTCTGCAGACCCATTCAGCAAACATGCTAGATCTATTTCCTTTGAAGGTTTCACCTCTTTTCTTGAGCCAATCTCTACTAGGAAGGATCGAAGGAGAAAATGTAGAGTGAGCCATTACCAGTCCAGGAAGGACTTTTCTTTGCAGTAGGCCATAGCTGATCATGAAGGGATCCAGGGATCTCCTGGGGATGCCAAGCCAGGAGGAGAACAGTATCCCTGCCCCAGAGCTTGGGGCAAGAGCAGGCAGACAGGATTGCTGTGCTAAGGCTCGACAAATATGCTGCTCTTATGATCATGGACAAGGAAAAAAAAGATCTCCCGCACATTATGTCTGTGAACATCATGTCCACTGCACCACCAGTGATTCTAGGAACAGCATGATAAAGCAATGAGAAGTATTTCTGAAAGCTTTTATTCCTTTCTGCATCAAAACTAGTAAAGAGTGATATGAAGTGCAGATTACAGAGCTGCAAAAATTCAGCAGAGAGCAGAATAAGAATACATCCTAGAGTAAGTGGATGCAGTGAGAAAACATGCCTGATCTTCATGGATTCACTGGTGAGCAGCAAGGATGGAATGGGTCATGGAGTAGAGGACTTTAAATGAACAAACTGATAGTTTCTGGCACTGATATAGGAGATATCACTGGCAATGGCAGAGCATGGCAAGGCTGGTGACCCACTGGGTATGCAGGGAGCAGGGCAGCTGGGGGCACTGGGGGCAGCCTCAGCCCCAGGCATCAGACACTTCCGTGGGGACGGGACAGGGACAGGGTGGGGATGAGGATGAGATGGGACGCGGACCTGCAGGTGGACCAACTCAGCAGGGCCTATGGCCAGGCAGGGCAGGGCTGTGGGGAGCTGGAGAGCAGCCTTGCTACAGTACTGTTGGGACAGAGGCTGCCCTGGTCCTTATACCTCTCCTTTGTTGATGTGTTCAGGGATAATCTACTCATGGGATGAATTGCTGCAAAAGGATATAACTTGTTTTTTCATATTTATCCCAAGAAATCAGCAGAGAACACTGGACCAATGAAAAATTAATAGTTAGTAGACCAGGAATATGAAAGTCAGAAACCATCCTGCCACTTTCTGGAAATAAACACAACAGGGAAATTCTTTAAATACTAATCATATATTTGTGATTTTAGAAAAGGATCTTCTAGATGCAAGGTTTTACATTGTAGGATTACAAGTGTGCTTTTTGAGAGATTTTTTTGCATCCTGTTTTTACTTGCATTTTCAAAGGTCATAAATGGAGTTGACTTCCTTTGAGTTTTGATTTGGTAAATTAATCCTTGATAGACATCACAGCTTCTGGCATAACATCAATATTATTGTAGTTTACATGCAATTATTCTCACAGTATGTTCTAGTTTATTAATTCCTGAGAAGCTACTACTGTCAACACCACTTTGATTTTAATGATATCATTAGAAATAATCTTTTTACTTCTGTGTTTGTTATTTCTCCAGTGTCATATTTCACAGTACTAATTCCTTCACTTCAGTTGCCCCGAGTTTCATCTGTGCTAGGGTGGTATAAATTCAATTTCTCTTGAGCTGACATCCCACAGGATTTGATTTTGTGGTATAATAAGGTTCAAGTATTTAACTGATGATTAGTCTAAGTTTTCCAGCATTTCAAGATCTTGCTGTAGAAAACTGTATGTTGGCCACCTTTCTTAGGGCAACTAGTCTTCCTCAGCTTCCCTTTATACTCACTCATAGAAGGTAACCAACCGCCCAGGCGGATCCAACTTAACTTCAGCAATGAGCGCAGCTCTCCTAGGTGAGCTCTCCTTGTGATGAGCACAGGTGAGGGTGATCAGCCTGTCTCAGGGCTGAGTGGCTCATTGAAGACTGGCTGACTGGCTTCCCATACATGGTGTTGGTAATGGAGGTATCTGAGTTGGGGTGCAGTAAAGCTGGCTGTGGCAAGTAAATAATTCATTGATGAAAATACCCTGTCATCCAACATAAAGTCAGATTTATGTATTTTTCCCTCCATTCTGCTATGCTGTATGTTGGAAGAAATGCTGGCATCCCACAATCTATCTTTACATTATGAAATTAGATGAGAAATTGTGTGTTCGTCACTAGGTAATGCACAAATACATTTTTGCTTAACTTTCAGAGCACATGGCTTCAAATTCTTTAATATATCTGTGACTCTGATGCCAAGTATTTTTAAATCACTGGAATATATCCTTGATCCTCCAAATCTGATTCAGAGCTTTTGGAAGAAGCCTATGCAGGGCTTGACAGAAATAAAAGTCACACTGGTTTTACCCTTTCTTGTATCAGAACTAACTGGGAAATTGAGTGCTTGCAAAATCTCTTGAATACATGGCTAGTCCTTAAGAGACCATGCTTTGCTTCAGAGATTGACCAGGGTTGAAATTACTCACTGATGGCTTTATATTACCAATATTCAATTTCCTACTTTGGTTTTTCTTTTGAGAAAAGGAAGAGAGAAAGAGAGAAAGAGAGAAAGAGAAAGAAAGAAAGAGAGAGAGAAAGAGAGAGAGAAAGAAAGAAAAAGAAAGAGAGAAAGAGAGAAAGAGAGAAAGAGAGAAAGAGAGAAAGAGAGAAAGAGAGAAAGAGAGAAAGAAAGAAAGAAAGAAAGAAAGAAAGAAAGAAAGAAAGAAAGAAAGAAAGAAAGAAAGAAAGAAAGAAAGAAAGAAAGAAAGAAAGAAAGAAAGAAAGAAAGAAAGAAAGAAAGAAAGAAAGAAAGAAAGAAAGAAAGAAAGAAAGAAAGAAAGAAAGAAAGAAAGGCTAAGTATTTTGATCACGGAAAAAGCCATTTTTGGTTTATGTTTGCTGGAGGACTGAGTGCAGGGAGAGCACTGGCCAAAAGCTACCGGGTTATCACATCGCAGCAAGGATATTCTGGAAGAAGTGAGGTAGGGAAAAAACTGTGTTAACTAAGTTCATGCCCTCTGTGACCCCGTGTTCCTGACAGAGTGAAAGCTTCTAGCTTGCTCAGTACTGATTAAAAAAAGATCAAGTCAGCGATTATGGTGTTTCTATATTAAAAATCCTGTTTTCCTACATCCTGGAACCAATAAACCCCAAAGGAGCGGGTTATTGTGCTGTATACCAACACACACAGTTACTAACAGTGAAAATTTATGCTACTTTCTAGGTCATTTGTATTAGCACATGTTTGGCTCAGTCTTGAGAGTCTGAATTATTGATTCCACCCTTGTTTAAACAGAATTATTTTGCCCTCTTTTCTCCTGTACTGCTGTCTTAATCATCACATTACAACATCACAAAAAAGTTAGTGCTGTAGGTTAATGATAGAAAACTCTGCTGAGCAGAACCCAGTGGAGTCATTCTGTATGCTCCTTCTCGGCTCTGGGAGCACAAAGTTTAAACTGTCTATATAAAAGCTGCCACAAAAACCGCAGAGCTCATCTCTGTTGGTCTTTTTTTTTGCTTAAGGTATTATTTTTTGTCAGATTCTATTACAATCCCAGCTCATGCTTTAACCTACTTGTACAAGGCTCACATATACAAATATACCCACCCTCTACAGACCCTTTTGTATCATTCTATCACATACTTTCTACTGGAAATCAAATCAGGGACTGAAACTGGCTGAAGGGTCTTGGGATTTGTTGCCAGAAGAGACATCATCTTGGCTTTGGCACAGGTTTTGGAGGCCTGCAGTGGTACTGTGGTGCTCTGACAGGGCAGGCACAGAGGAGCTTCGTGGAGAAACGGCTGATTTTTGACAGGTCTTCGAGCTGCAGGTCAATCCATAGGGAATCTGCTATGTATTAGAGTATTCTGCCAGAATACAGTTAAATTAAGACTGGCAATTAACTGCTTCAGAGTGCTGTCATAGAGATCTGACTGATGCGTATGTCTCAACATCTATAGCTAAAAACCTCCTGGGCAGAGAAAATGATATATGATTTCATGAATATTATTGGCTAAACATGGACTCGCAAGACAAATAATAGCAGTTTAATGACGAGGCATAAGAGGTCGATCAGCAAAAACCTCATCACACACTGCCTTGCCCTAAAGCCCTGTGCACATCCCCGTCCCACTCTGAATCGCAGATACAGGTAAATTAATAGTTCCTACTGAGCTTTTTCAGAACTTACAGTAATCCTGAAGATTTTGAATAGAAAAACTAAAAAGCCCCATGCAGCTGGTAGTGCCAGCCCTTGGGACAAGACACCTCTGCTGCCACATGGTTGCGAGGGGCCCTGGCGTGGCCTGGGGCTGCACCATCTGAAAACCAGTCCCGGGAGAAGCGCCAGCCGGCAACAGTGCCTAATGGGTGATTTGTATACAACAGCCCTGGTGTGGGTAGTATGAGGATTTAGCAGTGTGGAAACACTGTTTGGCTCCACCAGTACAAATCAGCCGCTGCATCACAGGAGTGCTACTGTGCTGTAGGCACTGCAGAGTGGCTGCTCACAGGGAGCTGCCTGGACAGGATAAATCCCTTGAGTTGAGTGCCTCTGGGATCTTTGTGCTTTTACATCTTTCTGTGAGAATCAGAATGAACGCCACCACGCAGCTAATCTGGCTACTGACACCGGGATCCGAGCCGCCGCCGCTGCCCGCTCCGGAGGCCTGCTCGCTCCAGGGCTCGCCAGCCAGCGAGAGCAGCCATGCAGGCTCAGCTGGGCTGCCAGGCGCTGAAATCCTCCCTGTTCACATGACACGGGCCTTAATCCGGGAAAATACATGCTTCTCTCCTCCCGTTGGGATGCCAGGAGAGTTCAGTTCCTTGTGCTGAATGCACTGCTTCAGAGGCCAGGGTGCCATCCCCATGGCTAGCCAGATGCTTGGTGCTCTGAGGACAACTGCCCCGCCTGCCTGTGTGCCCTCCACTGCCCTAGGGCCACATCAGCCAGGTATTTCCCAAAGGCTTAAACACCAGCCTGCAGCCACGTAACGACTTCTTGGTGCCATCCACCCCTGCTGACTGTGGCATGTGCCCACCTGGAGTTGCATGCCCACTTGGACCATCAGCAAGGCTCCAAATTTGCCTAGAACTGAACAGCCAGTGGAGGACAGAAGGGCTGGCATGGAACTATCTCAGTGCCATAGAAACACTTCACTATGCACTGCTTTCAGCGGGTCTCAAATAACTCTGAAGGATGGAGGTGACATGGGTAAGTGGCTGCATCATTAGAGCCATTCAGAGGGGACGATGCCCAGTCAGTATCTTTGAGTTTAGATATGCCTTTTTACCAGCGACTGATATTGCATGTTGTCATGTCTGCTGCCTGCTTTAGGAGAGACAGAAATGATTTAATGCCTTTTTGTGATGACATAGTAAAGACCAAAATCATCAGGTTATAAAGAGACTATTAGATTCTTTAAATATAGACCACTAAAATCCATTCATCAGTGCTCAATGGGGGTTGGTTGCCCGTTGAAGTTACCAGCTAAATCATGAGTTTTCTAAATGTTTTGGGGAATGAAAATTAGCATAACTTCCAGTGTCATCCATATTAATCAGGAAACTAGACCTGAGTTAAGATCAACTAAGGTGAAGCAAACACTTTTCATGTGTTTTTCATGACATCCTGTAGAGCAGAATTGGTTAATTGGCATCCAGGTAAAAGAAAAACACGCTAGCCTGTCAAGAAAAGACAGTGCTACTCCTGTTTGAGATGTGAACATGATTTTTTATTTACCATTCATGTGGACTTTAGTGCTTTCTGTCCTGTTTTTGGAAATAAGAATGTTAAAATGACAAAGCAAAAGGAACTAGTGGTAGAAAAGTTAAAGAAAAATGGATCATCTCTAGGAGAAATGGAGAGGGGCAATCTAACTCTACAAGAACCCACTGCTCTGTGTAGCAGGCAGGTGGCTCTCATGTAGTGCCAATGTCCTAACCCTGTGAAAAGATTCCATTGGACATGTGCAAGTATGGAACATACACAAGAAGCTACAGAAATTTATACTGCTGCCAAAGGGATATCCTTAGCCTATATTGTACTGTTGTAACCTGAAAGATAGACATTTCTGTGATGTATTTAAATAAAAAAAAATCTGTGCTGAAATGTCTTTGGGTATTACCTGATGTCTGTTATTTTAATTCCATAGGAAGTGTAGCTTAATGCAATGCTGAGGCAGATCAAGACTGGAAGATCTGGTCTTCAGCCAGATATCTAATATTTAAAGACATATTTTTTATCATCTTCTGTAGCTAGAGGCTCTGAAGTCTGAAAACATCTCACAAACAAAAACAAGTTGTTCTTTGAAGGGTGGAAATAATGAACTTTTTCTCCTACGGGTTTATGTTCCATGCCCCATTCTTCCCCTTCTCGCTGTGTTGCTGCAATGATCTCAGCTTCCACCTCCTGCAACGCCATGTGCTCAGGCCTCCCCACCACCAGCACTCGGCGGGTAAGGCTGGAGCAAGGTGAGCTGTACCTGGCTTTGAGGTATTTGCTGGCTGGGCATCAGGCAGGCCAAAAGCAACAGGTAAGACCAGTGACCATGATGCAGCTGCCTTCGATGAAAATTCCTAATTTAAATCTCTACCTTCTACTCAATGATTTTCTTCAGTATGATAGCTGATGACTTTGTCTGCCATTGCCCAATAGGTTCAAAATCATTAGCAGAGAACTGGCAGACAGAGACTCAAACCCTTATTTCTCTTAGAGACCAGGATAAAAATGCAAAATTATCAAAGTAGTGATAATCTCCCCCTTCTCAGGTCTGAGCCCTGCTCTGATTGACTAGACAGTCTTTTAGGTGCAGGGCACGAGGAACACTCTCTCATTTGACTTTTCTCATTTGGTATTTTGAAGATAAATGAAACCAAGTTCTGCAGTATGACTGTCACCTTCACCAACTTCTTATGTGTCACATTTTGTGCATTTTAGGGCCTGAATGTGACCCCTCAAAGGCAGGCAGTATCTCAGTCAATTATACTTGATGTAACCTCTTGAAATTATTGTGATCACATAAAGCATTTAATCAATACAAAGTTTTGCCATTTCAGCCATCTTTCTTTGTGATATATTGTGCTGGTTTTGGCTGGGATAGAGTTAATTTTCTCCACAGTAGCTAGTGTGGGGTTGTGTTTTGGATTTGTGCTGGAAACTGTTGATAACACAGGGATGTTTTAGTTATTGCTGAGCAGCGCTTGGACAGAGCCAAGGCCTTTTCTGCCTCTCACCCCACCTCACCAGTGAGTAGGCTGGGGGTGCACAAGGAGTTGGGAGGGGACACAGCCGGGACAGCTGACCCCAACTGACCAAAGGGACATTCCATACCGTATGGCGTCATGCTCAGCATGTAAAGCTGGGGGAAGAAGGAGGAAGGGAGGGGGCATTCAGAGTGATGTCGTTTGTCTTCCCCAGTAACCGTTACATGTGCTGGAGCCCTGCTTTCCTGGAGATGGCTGAACACCTGCCTGTCCATGGGAAGTGCTGAATGAATTCCTTGTTTTGCTTTGCTTGTGCACGCAGCTTTTGCTTTTCCTATTAAACTGTCTTTATCTCAACCCATGAGCTTTCTGACTTTTACTCTTCCAATTCTCTCTCCCATCCCACCCTGGGGGGAGTGAGCGAGCAGCTGTGTGGGGCTGTGGTGGTTTGACATTGGCTAAATGCCAGGTACCCACCAAGTCGCTCTGTCACTTTCCCCCCTTCCCCCTTTTATCTCAACAGAGCAAAAAGGGGAAAGAAAATAAGATAGGAAAAAAACAACCCTTGTGGGTAAAACAAAAGCAGTTTTAATATAAGCAAAGTGAAGCAAAGGTCCGCGTGCGACAGGCGATGTCAGACCTTCTCAGGAAGCAGGGCTCCAATACGCGTAGTGGTTGCCTCGGAGGACCAAGGGTGACCCCAACCCCTTCCTCCCTTTTCCCAGCTTTATACTTGAGCAGACGTCATATGGTATGGAATATCCCTTTGGTCAGTTCGGGTCAGCTGTCCTGGTTGTGTCCCCTCCCAAGATCTTGCCCACCACTGGGGGAGGAAAATGTTGGAAAGAGCCTTGGTGCTGTGTAAGCACCACTCAGCAGTAGCCACAACACCAGTGTGTTATCAACACCCTTTCTGCTCCCAACATAAAACACAGCACCATGAGGGCTGCTATAGGGGAAAACCAATTCCGGCTCAGCCAGACCCAGTACAGCGGCTTAGTTGCTGACTGGTGTTAAACCATGACATGTATCTACTGGAGCAGAAAATGTTACCAGAAAAAATACTATGCTCCCTTAACTCTTGTTTCCAAAAATGATGAAAAGCTCTCAGGAGGCTCTCTGTTACTGATGTTAGGAAAAATCTTTCTACCTATATCACTAATAATCAAAGCAAAATAGCCACCCTAATCCCACAAAAGCTCCTTAAGCCACCCTTATCCCACAAAAGCTCTCTAACTCCAGCAAAATTCACAAGAAGGCAGGACAGGGATACAAGGACCTCATTCCATCCACACCTTTACTGTCACAGATGAACACATCACTGTTCTGAAATTAGGAAGCTCCAATTCAAAAGACAGTTATTATATTTTGAGTAACATTAATACATTTATTTAATTGTAATTTACTTTTCATTCATAAAAAGGACAAAGCACGGTCCTGCTCTACTCATTTGAAAAAAAAGATAAAAAGTAACTAAAAAAACAGTTCAATATTCATCAGTATCAAATAATAGTAATATCAATTTTCCTGAAATATAAAGAAACAGCAAATATGTCTATCTATATAAACTTTAATTAAGAACCTTGCATTTTAAAGCAGATGATACATTAGTTAGTTTTTCTTGACAACAATTTGAAACTGAAGGTCCCAGTCAAATTTACACAATTATGTGAAACAGAAAAATTTCCAACTATCTGATCAGTATGTGAGACCTACCTCAACTATGCTGCCGATTTAAAAAAAAAGAAGTGGCTTTCCTTCCCAGGTCGTTTCCATGAAAAAGCTAAACAGTCTTGCTTTTTACACCATGTATTAGAAAAGTAAAAGGCAATCATGCATTTGGCAAAAGATTTAGTTGTGGTTGTAGATTATATAAAAATGAGTTGTACTGCAAAAGAACCAAACCAAATGAAACACAACAAAACACAATTTTTTTTTTTTTTGTACAGAAGGCTTACAGCATGTTAGTTTCTTACGTATGAAGACAGCTCATTTCTCTTTCAAATAATTACACAATTTATGAAACTCAGTAGTGTTTGACACTTTGACATTCCTCTGTAGGGAAGTTATCACTCTCACCTATTTAAAAAATTTTCATCTTGTAACAAATAGTTAAAATGAAACAAAACCAGTATTATTGATATTTCTTAATGAAGACTACACTTTTACATGTAAATATATAGTACAAAATTATACAAATAAAAGAAGGGGGTGTAAATTATTAATAGACCTATTCTTGTTTCATGTAAATATTATTATTATGGACCTCTACAGTATCAGTTCTAAAAAGATAAAATCTATTTCTAAGTAGCTAGCAAGGTTGTGCTAATAAAATATGATTCAAAGCTTATAATTCTTGAAGCATCAGACATTGCACTATTACTTGAGCCAGCTGATTCAATATCACTGTGTTTCTTCAACATTCACCCTCAAACTAATTCCCAGCACACATGGAAAATGAAAGTAATGTGCATTTCTTTAACAACTTAAAAACCCCCAAACAAACCAACAAAAAACCCAACACTGAAACACTCTAGACACAGTCAGAACAAAAACATTCTCTATCTCTAATAGAGTTCCCATTTAGCAAAGGCCATAGTAAACATTAGCTTCAACTAACAGTTGGGATCTGACTTTCATGTATTAACACACAGTTGGATCATTCAGTACTCTATCAAATAGGGAAACAGTCTCAGAACTTTAAAACTCTTATTTACAACACTATGAACATTAGAATAACATCAAGTTCTTGAAAAAGCATATAATTCTCCCAAATGTATGCCTTCACTACAGGAAGGTAACACCTGGCATCTGCAGCATAAAAATGTAAATATAATAATTTTTTTACTGTGCTACTCTGTTTTTGCCATTTATTGTATATCTCTTTTTTTATATTTTAAATCTTTTCACTTTAAAAAATAACATACCTTTCCTACCATTTCATGGTCCACTTGGCTGATCTTAACATGGACTCCATCTCCAAACTCCTAAGTGTTATATTGCTACCTTAATAATAGTCATAGTAATAACACCAAATCAAAACCAATACATTACGCTGCTTCCCTGAAAACGGACATTTGACTCCTAAAATCAGCAACAATGACCACAACGGAATTTTTCAACAGAATCGTTTTAAGAAAAGAATATGGTAAATCTCGTGTCATTGAAGCACAGGTAAATTCCTTTAAGATGAGCGTGCTATGCACAGCTTGGGTGTTCTGAACATATTTAACATAAAAAATCCCATGTCACTGACTTCTACTTCAAGTCTTTCAAATTCTATCCAATAGCCTCAAGAAATATAGCTCTAAAAAAATGAAATGTTTTTGCTTTGACTGTCTCTCTAAAAACCAGTAATCCCAATAAATGATGATGGGGCCATTCAAAAATATGCAGTACACAAAACATAGAGGATAGTACAGACAGACGTAGTACTCTTACATTTATCACATACAATCAACATTTCAATCTCTATTATATTTCACAATTTGTTATTCAAGTTAAAGCACCTACGTATGGTGATTTTACTTTCACTGTACAGCCTATGTTATTGGGTTTTAACACTGAAACTTGCCCCATTGGACCGAATCATGCAACTGTCACAGATCAGCATAAGTGTTTTATAAGGCATATTGGAACAAGTTAAAAATATTTCTCAGCCTCTCAAAAGTTGATTTACTTCATGAAGGAGTTCCTGGATGCCTCAGTCCTCTTAAAGTTCATAGGAAATTGGTAGGGTAATTTATTTTAAAGTGTAACTTATTTGGCTTAGGGTGGTGCCACAGGAATCAAAGAGAGTCGCGGTCCTCATCTTCAAAGGGAGTCCTTTGTGTTAGGCGGAGGACAAGGTAAATCCAGCTACATTCAGAATCCCGAGCAGGCGAGAACACCCAGGGCAGGCACCGCCAGGACCAGGAGCAGAGTCGGTACTCCAGCGGCAGCACCTGTGCATCAAACAGATAACAACAGGGTGTTGGTCGTACTTCAGCATTACTCGTGGCGGGGGGGAACAAACCTGGATGTGAGCAAGAATGTGGGGTACAAAAGCTGAAGAACAGCTAGCGTATCTCAGCACAGCCCCTACCTGTATGGAGAATCTGAAACAAAGAGACTTGCTACAGTACAGCGGAGGACTGGCTCTCTTGTTCTGCAAGAGCTGTTTATGCAGCATGTTTATACAAGCAGCAAGGCCATTCAGAACACATCAGTGTATTTTGATTTGGCTGGTCCAACAAGCCAGGAGGTTATAACAGGAGGTAAAAGGTCAAAATAAATATTTAAACATGTGAAAACAAAATTAATGGAGTCTTTGAAATGTGACAAAGCAAAGAGACACCTTTGGAAATGTTAATGTTCATATGATCAGCAATAATCTGAGACATGTCAAAGAGCCTGGTCCATTTGTTTACCTGCCAGATTACAAAGTCCAGATGGCTGACTTCTAGCAGTGTGGCATTTATGCCTGTTAAAGTCACAAGGGTCTTTCTTAAACAAATATTTTAAGACAAAAAATATTGACAGCTTACAAACTTTACATGACTTGCTCTGGCAAACCAGCGTAAGAATTGCTATTATGTTAAATGGCTTGTGTTGCCATGGTCCAGCTCCCTGTTAAGAAGCATCTACATAAGAAAATAACCCTGCCAAACTGTGCCTGGCTGTCAGTCTTGGAGATGAGCTGAACAAGCTGGAGAATGGGTTATTC
This sequence comes from Strix aluco, assembly GCF_031877795.1. Taxonomy (NCBI): domain Eukaryota; kingdom Metazoa; phylum Chordata; class Aves; order Strigiformes; family Strigidae; genus Strix; species Strix aluco. The sequence continues at coordinate 56,328,642 of NC_133935.1, forward strand.
TTTCACCCCAGAGAGGGCTCGTCTAGGTCAGGACAGTAGCGTGTAGGTGGACAGCGTGGGACCCAGTTTACTGCTTGTCTTGCTGTTGAACACAGACTAAGGACAGAAGTGCCTACACCTGGTGGTGACAGCCCTGAGGAGCTGCTGGAACCGTCCCACTGGACTGCTCTTCAGCAAATGTTCTTCTGAGTGAGGAAAGACTGTACTGAAAAGGTAACACACGAAACAAACAGCACAGATTTCAGCAGACAGACCCATTTTATGTAACAAAAAGCATAGTATGACGAATTTCAAGTATTCTTTCATAGAATTTAAAGTCCCAAAAGAGAATTCACATTTTCTCATCAGACCTCTTGCAAGGACAAGTAAATCACATCATCTAGTCCAGCACCACGCAAGCTCCTAGAAAGACATATCTATAGGTTTTACATGTCTGCCTCAGAAGTTTCTGCATCTTTCAGGTTAAATAAAGAGCTTAGTTATTCGTTTTGTGTCTATCTCAAACCTCCTATTAATAAGGTGCTTCATTAATTTTAAGTTAGCATGCATTTAAGTTAGCAGCATTTTAAGTCAGCAACACAAGATTCCAAAGGTGAAAAAAATGCTGGTATGAAGTGAGAATTTGGCCAAATAAACACCTATAAGTTACCTTCAAGTATTTATTTCCTACAGTACTTCCTACCCACAAGAAGAAGCAGAAAGTAAGGAAACTAGATGGAAATGAAATTGATTGATAACAAAAAACATTTTTTATAAAGTTTGTGGACTAAGTCCAAATCAGAAAACTCCAGTTCACCAGCTCATCAGTTAGGTATGGATATATGAAAGTGATAGTATTTAGCCACTTGTGGTTCCTACATACATAATCGCAGGGATTTTTTCTGATAGGTTTTTCACAGTATGTTTCAATACACTGTGGGTTTGATGTCCTACAGATCAGCATCTCCTCTGATGTACCACACATACTATTTGAAATTCCAAGATTAAAGTTTTATCCCCCAAACAAGTCTTAACTAAGGGTGAACACATACAGTCTTAATTTTTGTACTGGGTAGAGCTTGTCCTCTTTGCAGAGTCATTTAATTGAGCCTTCATCTACAGTTCTCCACTTTCATAGCACTATCTCCTCTCCTAATTTGGCTTTAAACAGCCCCACTCCGAACAACGACAGTTTTCAGGCAATTGTTTGGAAAGCCAGTTGGGAGCATACCTCAAACTAGAGCACTTGGTCTTCTTTCCTCACAACAGTACTTCCCAATTAAATCCTGAGCATTGGTACGGTGGGAACTATCACATTCCACCGGATATACGGTACATACAGATCACTGGAGAGAGCTGGGATATCTTCCATCCAGGAGCTCTCTCTCTAGAGAAGGTGTTAGAGGAGTGTGCGCCCTCCCTGTCCCAGGAACAGAAGTATGCTAGTATGCTCGTGAGGTGACCAAATGGCACATGACAGGTGTTCATATGCACATGTACAACTTGTCACCTAGCAAATCATTTAACAAAAAGGGGACCACAAGCCACCAGTAAACAGAGGGCCTGACTTGTTTGCAGTTGGCTTTCAGCAGTGAATTTAAGCGCTATTAGAAAGGCAGATCTGAAAGGCAGTGTCTCCTGACACATGGATGAAGCTCTGTGCAGACCCCACCATGGATATATTCAGAAGACAGCCTCCAAGATGGAGAACTATTTCCCCTCCTGTTTCTACTACAGAAGGTGGAAACAAGTATTTTTACCTGATCCTGGTTTCTCCATTTTCTCACCAGGGAGAAAGTCCACAACATCTGCCATGAAACCAGAATTTTAGAGCTTTCCCACAGAATTTATTTTCAATTTCAGTTGTATTCCTCTTATTGTCTCTCTTCTTTCCAGGTCCACCACCCTACTCCTCCTGACTCTGGTCCTCACTCAAATCAAGTCTTTCTGCAGTGCCACTCTCTTCCCTGTCCCCCACACTAAACTCCACCTTTTTTCTCTTGCTTCTGACATGTCAAAACCCTTCTCTGCTCCCATTCTCACCCTTTCCCCTACTGTTGTAGGGATGCTTTCTGAAGTCAAGATATCCAAGCACCTGGAAAACCAAGACAAGAGACCTACCAATCTTTATTCGTCAGCTCAATTCAGCTGTAAAAAGTACATTTCTATGAATAGCACATTTTTCCATAGGAAGCAGTATATCCACCTCAGTGAAAGATAAAATGAAGGAAAATATTGGAAGATTGTTTTTGTAAGTATCCATAAACAGAGGAATTTTATGCTTAAGATGAACATGAATAGATGTTCAAATATGTTCTCATACATAACAACTGCACATTTTGGCAACTGTGAAAGTACGGAGGTATATTTATCTGTACTTTTTAGTGATTTATGAGACACATTAATCTTTTCTGTAGTCTTTATCCCTAAATATCAAAGCAGTGGTTTTCAGTGAATGAATAATAGCCATAGAAAAAAAAAATTCAGATTTCATATTTAAGACTATCCACAGAAAATATTCTGCCTTTGTCAGGACAGGATAATACAGTTGGAAAGACACAGCTAAACTCATATTTTGAATGCTTCTAATGAAGGAAAACATGAAAAAAAGTTTGCTAAGTGAAGTTGAATGATGAGCAAGTATGAGGAAACCTCTATTTGCATGTAACTACTCTACAAAGAGAAAGGAACAATAAATCTTCCCCTGAGATGTGCTCACTGGTTCCAGAATTAATACCAATTCACCCCATTACAGCAGTTCCTTACAACATTTAGGCACTGTTGCGGAGATATGTATACCAGCTTTCGCAATGAAGCAAATCCTACCCTTAGACAGCACATTAATGGAACATTAGGAGGACAAATGCACATTAAACAGATCATGTCTTCTTTTTTCTTGTCAGATTACTGACCCACATGTCAGGAACCATACTTTAGGAAACCATTCACCAGTGCATAACAGCCAGTACACTCCTGCAGCTCATGAATGGAAATTAATGTAAGCCCGAGTACAGACTACAAGATTTAATTCTGTGCAGTAATGCAATTGTGATCTGTCAGTTTTAACAATCTTTAAAAACTAGAGAAATGCCAGATAAGGACTTAATGAATGTGTACAAATAAACATGTGAATGTAAACTAAAACAGAAGGATTATTAAATAGCTCCTTCTGAGGCCTGGCCAGGTATGGGCTGGATATATTTAGCATGTAAAGATTCACTGTCTCCTCAGTGTTATAATGTGATCTCTCCTCTGAACCAGCATCTTGCATATCCAGTGTGCATGCAATTGCAAACTACAGTCATCAAAGTCAAGGCCAAAACCAAATCAGTATCACAGGACCTAACCACAATCATACGATCTAACACACCATGTGTGGACTTCATATCAGGAGTCCTCATTTCTTTCAAATAAACAATGAAATCTACACCTTTAATTGGTTTCTTTTCCAACAGCCCCAAGCAAAAGCTGTGAAATCTTGCAGTAGTTCCCATGGAGGCCTTACTACTGTCTGCTATAGAATTCCTGTAGTTGATATTTTTAAGTCTAGGACTAAAGTATCTACAGAAACATATACTCAGAATGTAGCTTAACATCAACAACAAATTGTATAGGATGCGTGCAGCTGACCTAACTTTTTCCCTGTCTCCTATTCTCAGCAGCCTTTCTCACAAGTGGCTGAGTAGATGAAGAGAACAACTGCTGGACAGGTTTTCCTTCAGGAAGATCTTTATATATCACAGGAACTCCTGGTAAAGTCTCATTAATCCACAGCTTTCTATTCGTATTTTAAATTCTGTGTTGACATCTCAATCACATAAAGTCTAGGATGAAATTTTCTACACTTTTGAATGGACATCCTAGATTTTACTGATATCTTGAACAGTATGCAGTCTTCCAACTACACTCAAAAGAAATTAAATCAATTTAATGCCTAAATAAAACAGGCATTAAAACAGTTCAGACTTTGATGTATTTCCCAAGCCTTTGTAACAATTTGTTAGTAAAAATACGTCATTATTTTCTTTAAATGTTACTTATCTTTACGATATGACATTTTTGGCCCTTTTCCCAACATCAGTATCTTCTTATACTAGCTTGTAAAAAAAAATCTCGATGCCTGTTTAGAAATCTTACTTTCATCAGATCTGTGAAACAGGAAATTAGTTACTGGTCATCTGTGAAGCTGTCATACATGAATAAGTTCTCTTTCTGAGTGGAAAAGTGTTTGCCCTGCCAACATACACAAACTACAAGCTATTCCTTGGCTAATCATGAGCTGATCCTGTTATGGCAAAACTCTTTCTCTGCTTTTGTTGTCAGGAAAGATTTTTCAAGAATTAATTTTTATTAAATAACATCACTTCTCTTAGTTTCCAGGTACTGAACATCGAGGGGGATGACTACAAAACTATTCTAGTCCCAGGAGTGTGTTTTTAAAGTGAGTTTCTCAGCTGTCCCCTTTATTGGGGTTTATTTTGCAGTGTGGAGCTGTCTTGGATAGGCAGTGCAGGACCGGATTAGAGGCAGTGCAATGTAAAACCTGACACAAGCATACAGTGTGGAGCTGGAGCCTCAACACCGCTGTTTCTCTCTACAGATCCACTTCTCTTGTGCTGCACAAATTATTCAGGTAGATGCAGACTGGCTATCTGAATGACACAGTCGCTGCAACACATTTTTTCATGGTACAAGTTAGCATACATTTAGTAAGAGTAAGGAAAAGAGAATTTTTTCTTACCAGGCCCGGTATTTTATATGATTCATAAAGGATTTAAGTTTGTAACATAAATTCTGTAACTTGTTAAGAAATGAGTCTGCCTTTGTGTTTGTTTTGCAAAATAGATGATTTTTTTTTCTGAAAGAATGTCCAAACTCCTACCCATTTTCCTGTAAATAATATTCTCCTTTTGGTCCAGGATCCAAGGACTAATTTTCCATCATGGGTGTCTGATTTTATATCTCTCCTTTTTACTTTAAGAAAGGTAAACACAAAGCCTTCTCATATTCTGTTTCTCCTTGCTTCTAACTAAGCTTGTCCACTTCACTGGGATAAAATTAGGCAACCTGAAAAAGCAAAAGGCATTTTTGCCTGCTCCGTTTGTTGGTTTCTTTAGCATCTATTAGGCTTCATTAATATCTGTTTTCTGAGTGTTTTCATATTTACCCAGGTAGAACAGAAAAGAAGGAAGGGAGGAAATGTAATTTCTTCATGTTAAACTAAACTAGAAGAAGTGGGTGGGTTTGTATTTCTGTCAACTGGCTTCTGAAAAGAAACTCCACTTGTCCCAGCTGGAAATACTGCCTTCATGAAAGACTACTGCAAAAGAAATAAGTAGTATCAGCTGTTATGATTTAAATTGTGCTATCCCTGTTCATGGTAAATGGAAAATAACTGAACTAATTAGAATATGCTTATCTTGCATCACTGGCATCATTACTAAGTCATGGGTCCAATTTTCTCTTGTCTAGGAATATCTTTGTTAGGGCACAAGGAAATTTTCCTCTTGCCTGTGTCATAAACCTTTCAAGAAAGGCACTATGGAGTAATTCACAACCGTGTGAATTACTGTTTTGTAGCAGAGTAGATGTATAGAATGGAAATAATGCTGTCAGTGCATCTGCCCATGCTTTGTTCTGTGTTAAGGTTTGCTGTACATCTGAGGAACAGCTTTAGAACTATTATAAGAAAAAGAGAGAGAACATTAAAAACATTTTTGAAGTGTTGCTGATGGTCTGGGTGCTTTGTCCACCTCATGGTGTTAGTCGGTCTTCTCCTACTTGAAAATCCATATGCCAGAGCCAAGTAAACGTTTTGTTTTATTTTGGCAGTGGCACCAGGCATGTTGGTAGTGCCAGCAGGCAGCAGCAGGGGCTTCTTTTCCATTGACTCTGGCCTTGCTACAGACCTGGGCTGTCAAAATGAAAAGATGCCTTGGACTCTGGGAAAAATGCAATAATTTTCAGCAGGTGGGCTATTACTTAAATGTCAATAAATGTATATTATTTCTCAGATACCTCTTCCCCTTCACATATATTAATGTTCATTACAGATTCTTTTGCATGGAGTGTTAAGTAGAAGATCACAGGTAGTATTTTTTAAATGTACTCCTTTAAAGCACCATACTCAACAAAAAATAGCAAGAACAACTGAGCAGGTCCTCTCCTGTGACCCAGGCAAGAGTTGTAGTTGTACTTCACATGAATTTTGTGAGTTTCAGGATCGCTTATATGACTTAAAGGCTTGTCATACCTCTCAACACCTGCTCTGTCTCTCCACTTGTGAGCAGTCACGCCAGACAAACTGGCTCACCGGCAGCACCAGGAGTACTGCCAGGCCAGGTAAGGCTGAATCATGTACTCAGCTAGGACGAGGTGTTCACTGCTGGAAACTGCCTGCTGAAGCAGCAGGAGGAGCTTGGGGAGAGTTTTGGTAGCTCGCCCCTATAGAAAAGTTTATCTGTGATTACACTGATTGTCTGGTGTGTCAAAACACTTGGCCATGAGTGTTTCCACACAAATGTATTCTGCATTGCCTCAGAAATTATGGTTGATAGTAATTCAGAGGAATTAGATAATCCTCTGAGAGGGTCATTGACAGTTTTTTCATCAAAAAGGGCTAATTTTTCAGGAAAAAAATGGGAGGACAGAAGAGGAAGTTTCATCATAACCCTGAAAAGAAGAAAAAGGACAGATCTTCACTGGCCAGATGGCAGGTCTGGGAATTTCTGAGTGAGGAACCTATGCCTTCTTGTTCAAGAAAATAGGGATTTGGGAATGTTTTTTACAAATAAATTCATCCCACTCCTTTTCACTTGTGAACAGTTCACATTTAAACAACCACACGTTACAATGGGTGAACAGTAGAAACTCTTCAGGTGCAAAATTATGGTGAATTAATGGGAAAAATACTATAATTTTGGAATTTCTGTGTTCTTGGGAAGAAATGTGGCACATATAAATACTGAGGTACATTAAAAGCCTGTCTTAAAAATCTTCATCTTTCAGCCTGGAAGCTGGCTTACACATAAGAAGATGAAGAAAGATGCCCTCAGGTTCTACAAGAGTAGAAGTGCCCAATCTCAACAGGCTGGATGACAGTGCTTGCTTCATGGCAGGGAGAGGCCAACATCCCTTCGCAGCACACGATAAGACTTGCACAGCATGCACAGCACAGTGCAGGGCTCATGCTCATGAAACTGGCCATGTGCTACACAGTCTTCATGTACAGGTAAGTCCCATCACTGTGCAGCCCTCGAGAAAGAGGGAGGTAAAGCGGAAGGCAGGCAGTGCTGCCAAAACGCAGCCTGAAAGTTACTGCAGAAAGGAAGAAAGCAAACAACTGGCCTAGCATGTGCCTCTCCAGAGCAGAATAATGTAGTTTTTTATTGATAAGGATATACTTTGAAGAATTGGGTACTGTTAAACCAAAAAGATCAATACAATTTTACAAAGTAGGTAGGTAGCAGGATCTCTGGTAAAGAACACAGAGAGGAATAGGCAGGATAAAGCAACTTAGAGGGCCGCATAGGCTGCATAAACCAGAGAAAAGGTACACTGGTTAATACAAAAACTCTACTGAGAATGCTCCAATTTGCCCAGTTCCAAACAAAGGTAAAATAAAAGGAGAAACAGATGAAGGGAGAAACTAGCAAGAACACACAAAAAACTAAGAGCAGGGTGTTAGCGTAGAAATTGTTCCTAGTTTGATACATTTGTTGGCAACTCCATTTGGCTTTCTAACAAAGTAATTTTTGGATTGTGAGGACTTTGTAGGTACATGCAGAAAAGGCTGTGATTAGTACCGCATTCCCCTCCAGCTGAGCACATAATTTTACATATTAGTGTCCTGATATAGAAGTACTAACAGCCATTGTGACTGAGTGCAAGCACTTCCTTTAAAGCCAGGTAAAGATTTTACCTCCATACTGTGTAATGTCAGAAACAGATTTGAAACAACCCATCACTGGGTTCTATTATTATAGAAAATAACAACTTAGAAATTAATTAAATACTTGTTTTATGGAGAGGGATTCAAAATCTGCTCATGTGGAAATAAATAAAGGAAACATTTTTTTACAGATAATATCTAAATGAGCCAGCAGTGCCTAAACCCAGCTTTAAACAGCTGCTCATCTGTTCAGATGTGTGACTTATACTGCTACATTAAATTCTACATTTCACTTACTTCTGCTCAGCAGTATTAGAAAATAATGTTGATTTACAGAATTTAAGCACAGAAAGGATCATTATGTCTTTTAATGTTTATGCTATATCATCTAAATATTGCCTGACGTACAATACAGTTTAAGTAGCCTTTTACGTAGTTGATCCTGTACTGAGCCCAGGAAGATGGATTTTTCTAAAATACACCTTCTAAAAGGGCTCGCAGCCTTGATTTAGAAACACCAGGAGTTGAAAAAGCAAAAAAATCAAGCAGATTTTCATGCTTCTGGAGAAGAAATTTTCAAATTGATCTTCTGTGAGAATTTCGCTCCTGATAAAGTTCTTACTTCAGCCTCTCTACAGCCAGAGTCATAAGCACCAAATCTGATACTCTGAAACATTCACATGAACTTAGATGAAAGATCCTTCTGACATTCCTCTTTGACAGAAGTAATATTCCTCTTTCCCTTCCCACTGGCTTAATATATTGTGTTGAACAGCCACAGAAGACAGACCAGGTAGCACTCTTCCAGTGATTACTTCTAAGAACTCTGTTGTCAACTCTCCATCTCTTGCTTCTATGAACAGGCTTTGGAATACAGTAGAAGTAAAATATATGGCACTTCAAAGGCAAGAACATTTTGACACTGAAGTCCTTCAAATATTCTGAAAAGAGCATGGAGCATTTTGGTATGTAGTAAGATGCACTATTTAATACATCTAAATCTACCTATATATATAAAGAGGGCAAAAATACATATTTGGTATGGTCACTGGCACTTAAAAGATAAGTTCAAGTTAGCGAACATGTGATTTTATCTATCCTTTATACTGTGTAGTAACAAATAAATCTATTTATACATGAATACAAACCTGCCAAATAATCACAGTACAGACTGTACTTCTAATGAAGCATTTATCATTTAATGTACTGTCAGTGGATCTGAAGTCTGGAAGTCACAGAGTTCGCAGGAGCACAAAATGCGTGGTTGTACCTGGTTGTACCTCTGGGGCTGTCTAGTCTGACCTCCCACTTATATCAGGACTGTTGCCAACACTCTATGTCATCAGCTGCAGCTTCGCCTAGCTGAGTCACTGAAATCTCCAAAGATGAAAACTGCACAGCTTCTCTATGTAACCTGTTGCAGTGCTGCACTATCCTCTGGGTGAAGGTTTTCCTAATGTCCAGTCTGAACCTTCCAAATTGCAATTTCTAGCCACTGCCCTATATTGTACCATCTGCCATTACTAAGACTTTGGATTCATCATCTTTGTAACTGCTCTTTATACAATTATGTGCTTCTGTTAGATTGCCCCTCTCCACCACACTAAACCTTGGTGTGTATTAAAGGAACTACTCTGTGATATTTCCTTAATACTAAACTAAAGAGCGGTGCACCTTCCTTACTACCAAAGACTGCTTCTGAAGTTCCTCAGACTTTGTCACTGAAGTAACTGGAAAACTATCACTGCTGCCTTTGTCAGAGAATCACTGCGTTTTGTTCTCTTAAGAGAGAGGTTTCATCAAAAGGTGTGTTACAGCAGACGTCTAACCTCGGTCTTCTGAATCACTCTCCTTGCTAAGAAGAAAAGGAGTCTGGCTGGGTTAGGTGCATAAAACTGAGAGGTATGAGTACGCCACCACTCCAAGGCACTCAAAAAAAGTACGATAGATTGTTAACTGCTGAACTGAAAAATACCACAAGGATTTGAATAAGGCAATTCCACATCTTGCCACTGAAAATTAAAACACGTAAGAATTGTCACGACTAAAAAGTATTCCTTTCTTCATTCCTTCACCCCTGTGATCACGTCTGCAATCCTGTCTAGATTATTAAGGGGAAAAAATTAATGAGATGAGTCTTCCAAAGATTACTTTAAATCACTCTAAACACTACTTGTCTGGCTTTGATTTCTCAAAGCAATTAAAAATACTGTATAAATATAGTTCAGTAGTTAAATATCCTACCAAGAGGTGAAAGCAAAATATGCATTTGTATTAAATTAAATCATTATGCATCAAAGGGATTACACTATTAAAGCAAAATACTAATCTTGGCATTCACTCTATGAGCTATGTGATTTTTTCTGTGATATTCTTTTTTGTTATGTTGCTGCATTTAAGAATAACAGAGTTAAATAATGATCTATTGGATTTTTTCCATCTTCTTCTAATGGTAGAATACAATGAATATAAAATACCACACACTTTGTTTCAAAAAAGGGAAGGGGTATAGTGTTCTTCTTTTGGTGTAATAAAAAAACTGAAAGTAACTATATAATATATCTCAACAAATGGATAAATTAATGGAGAAGTATATTCAGCCAAACTGAATTTGAATGTCTGACCTTTAATTCATTGATGAATTGATGATCCTACCGAAACAGTAGCAATCAAAACCTTGCTGAATTTTAAAAAAGGTATTTCTGACTGCACAGTGAACCAAAATTTATTTTTCTTCTTTTCTTTAAACATTTTAAAAGTCAGTCATTGTTTGGCGGGTAACATCCAAACTGCTGAAAATAGTAAAGAAAGTATTTAAGGGTTTTGGAAGAAGAACTAATACTTTGTCCATCAACTAAATATTATTCAGGCATTTCATAGTACACTTTTCTGAAGCTGGGAGTATTGGGTCAGCTTTAGTGAGTCTGACCAAAGGCCTGTCTAGCTCAGGACACTGACTGTGGGCTGAAACAGATGCAGTGGAAAGGAAGAAAAAATGATGGCATGCAGAGTACGATTTTCCTCCTATATTCTTTCCCACTTGTGTCAAAGCAGCTCCTGAGCTACTTTGTAGCTTCTGTTCAGTAGCTCCTGAGCTGCATATAGGACACAGTTTTAAATAAGGGCTGATAGACCAAGCCTCTATTTGTAACTTTGTCCTGCACAACATCCTGTCATAGAAGTTCCACAGTTTAATTTTGTGCCATGCAAAAGAGTATTACTTTGATAGTTTTCAGTCTGCTGCCTGTTAATTTTACAGAGTACTGTCATTCTCATAATGTGAAAAGTGAATAATTTTTTCCTACTTACCTCTTCCTGTTGCTCATGACTACCTTACCTGCCATCTTTACTCTCGCTGAAGACTCCTTGCCTCTCTTGCATGCCTCACCCACAATTCACTCCATAGCTGCGTTACCCTCACTGATTTTCTCTACACTTTTATAGTATCTTTATTATCTTTTAGTATCTTCAGTATCTTTACTTTCTGAGATCCAACAAGAATATATGTTTTCCATGACAGTCACACCTTCCTATAGTGTTCCTGCAAGCTTGGGGATAGCCAGCAAAACCTCCAACATGTAACAAGTTAAAACATGTTACAAGGTGTGTGAAGTTGCTGTAGATTTCTTTTTTGCTAATGTTTAAAGGCACTGTGGAGTTCTCATGCCTTCACGTGACTGTGCAATAGCTGTCAGTGGGGATTTGCAGGCAGTTCCCAAGCTCACACAGACAGGCATGTGGCAACTCAGACTGAAGATGAAAGCAGGAGGAAGTTACACAGACCTTTTCAAGACAGTGGCCACTTTTTCTGTTTTCTGATGTATAGCAGCTATGGATTCCCATCTTGTCAGTATTCTCCGATAATGAGTAACCTATCCTGCTCTTGTTTTGTATGATCCTCTTCTTTTAAACCTCTGTTCTGTTCTAAATCCATGTACACACACATCCAATTTCTAGCTATAAAGCCTGTCAACCACCATAGCACAGCTTAGTTACAAGCCTTCTGCCTAAAAATGAAATTTTGTTGTATTCACACTTTGTGTATGTCCAGGCTTTCCCATATAAGTAAACATAAATGACAAAATAAACAGCATTGGGATTATTTTAGGATAATGCAGACCGAGAAAACATAACTAGATATGAAAACATTTCTGCAGTCTGTCCTACTGCTGAGTTCAATACAAGAAAAAGAGAATAAATTGTAATTAAGGAGAATATGGCTTTTCAAGAAAATGTTTGTTCTAGCACTGAGTACATTGTAATGCATGGACTTGTCAAACCTTAGTTGTTAAACTAAGGCTTGGAAGGAGGCAGCACCAATAAATTAGAACTGTGATGAAATGAAATGTGATGAAGGAGAATCAAGAGAAATACCAAAGAACTAAATACGTTGTTTTAGGCAGATTTATGTACCGGGTTAGAGGGTACTCTGCATATTTTCTACTTAATTTTTGAGCCATGAGACAACAGCAAATGCATTGTGAAAATTATTGTTCTTTTAGAGGAGAGCTCTTTTGGGAATGTATTTTTAGTTTAGTAGAAGCTTTTTGCTACATACTTGTATAATGCATAATAACTTCCAAGGTCAGTAACAGAGGACTGTCATGCCAGTTAGAGGACTGTTTCCATCAGCATTCCTTACAATTTTTACCTGTGTTCTCCTCTTTTCTTATTCCTATAACCATCTTTGCAACAGATGGACATTTTCAAATTATGATCAAAAGATTTTGATTATACCACATGAAAAGTGAATGATCACCTGATTTACTTGACACTAATATGTGCAATAAATATTAACGTCCCCTTTAAATAGTAATAAAAAAATAAATTAAAACTAAAATAATTAAAATGTTTGTATGAGTTACTACGAGAAAAAATTTTGCATTTTCCTTTGAAAAAGCTATGCTTCAAAGTAAATACTTTTTCAGGATACTAAAACATGCCTCTGGCAAGTGGAATTCATATGTGCATATATATGTGTGCAGTGAACACAGAGAAGTTCTAATTCTGTTCTCTTGCTATAAGCATATACAGTATAGAAATTATTTTGTCCATGTCACTATTTAAACTGAGACATTAACCCCATTATGTATTTGAAGGTGAAGGTGCATGTTATCTTCCTTTTTTCCCAATATTTTCCCAAATCAGAAGCTACTCTCCCCCATCCTGGATGAAATTTTACAATTTGAGAGTTTGATTCTATTTTTCCTTACTCTGGCATAAATTAATTGGACTGAGGCCAGTGCAGTTACATAAGTGAAGTGAGAAAAAAACAAACCACCATATGGTTTTAGTTCCTACTGATTGCAAGACTGCTCTGATTACATTAATATTAGCATTATGACAAAGCATTACAATCCAAAAAGCATGCAAGAGACAAAAAAAAATCTCAGCCTTTAATATATTTCAAAGAAAACAGATAAGCCTATTATTAGCCATTGAAACAAACTTCTTTGGTTAAACAAGTAGTTCCAACCTTCAGGTGGTTATGATATCTCAAGAATGAATTTTAAATTGCATAACTCAATGGTCTTGAAAAATATCCCCAAATCCCTAACTGTACAACAGGCACTGGCCAATAAAATACAACAGTTCATGACTGTATTTTACACTAATTATAGCTGTATGCTGAAATGCAGCTCAGCATATATACAGCGAGTGATTTTATGATAAACACTTATATTTCAAGATGTTCACTGAAACGAAATGCATGTGAGACGGGTGTGTTTGATAATCTTTATATCATTCTCAACAACAACAGTGTATCCTGTAGGAAGCTGGTTGGTTACGTGAGAGTGAAGTTGCTGTGGGACGTTTGCCTCCCTCTTCAGCATGTGACTGGGTTTTCTGTGAGAAGGAAGAGGATGAGGAAAACATAAAAGCAAGTTTCTCCCTTAGACAAGGCGTTGAGCTAGAAATAACATATATTTTAGTTTCTTTAACATTTGACTTTCAAACATAATTTTGTTAGTTAAATGTGCTGTATTTTTAATACCCAAGTTAAGACCTCAGGGCCAGTTAGGGTTCCTGAACTACATGTTATTGTACTTAAACCTAACTCAGAACTAATTCAGCAAGTGCTAAGAATTGCTCAGAGTACATCTACAACAGGCTAACAATATGGTAGCCTAGCACAGCAACAGTAGCCACACAAATCAAGGAAATGGTTTTGGTTTGCAAAAGGGTACAATTCATATGCATAAAATACAAGCCAAAAGATGTCTTCTGGTGTCCTGTTTGGCCTCCAGCTGCTGATCCAGAAGACCTCAGGCCCCCTGTAGATCGTGTCATGCCTGCCAGCTTTGTGTGGATGTCCCCGGTAATCTGGGGCATCTCAAATGCTACAGGCTTTGTTTAAGCTTCTGAATTACAGCCTAGACAACAACTGATTATAATGGGAGCTTAGACACCTAACTCAGGTGTATTATGTAGATTACTTTGGATTTGATACCCAGTGAACAGCAGGAAAACACTAATCTGGAAGACACGCAGTCTTCTACGCATTCCTCTCTCTTTGGTGCAGCTTTCTAGTTTGCTTAAGATCCGGTCATTCCTGGTCAGCATCCAGACCGTCTTGAACACCTGACCGAGTTGCTTAATTGTCCCTCTTAACTTATGCAGGAAATTAATTTGGTTTGTGAACTCTGGAATCAGATGCCTAAAGGTCAAGTAAGGCAATGGTCCTCTCTGAATTTGGTAAGATGCCTTATGTTTTGCCTTAGCTACTGTTTGCATCTCTCCGTAAATATGTAAGTTCCATTATGGCCAGCTGACCACCAGAACACACATTCCTGTCAAACTAGATCTCCTCTTTCTTGCGAGTCTCTGAGAAAAATATCATTACTTAAAAGCTTCTTACCACTCTATCATCCTTTCTGGGTAATTGTTCTAAACTCTGTCGCAGTACTGGAAAATTTCATTAAGAATAAAACTTGGCAGACATAATTTGCCATGTGTAGGTGTTAAAACTACACTTCATTCTTCTCTTTGGAAAAAGCATGGTTTAAGACTAGAAATAGCCTGAAATGCTTGCCCAATTCTCTGTAGAGTGTGTATTCCAAAGAGATTACCCTGCCTTTTGTTTCCTTTTCAATCTTCTTTCCTAAACCGAGTCCAGGGAATGCTGCCTTTATCTAGGCCACCAGAGGCACAGTCCCTCTCTGTCTAGCTGGGGTATGGTAGAAGATGTGGCTGAAAACTTGTCTGCGGTGTGGAAGATTAATCAATACAAAACTCTACACACTAGCATTTGTAGAGTGCTAACTCTCCCAGAGGTGCTAACTCTGTACAGACATGCTTGGGGCAGGTCTCACTGGCAAAGACTGATCTGCTTGGGCTCAACATTATACTGACATGACAGTTCTGCTTCCAGTCTGGAAAGTAATCTATCTGCTGCTACCTAAAGGGTCTTTGCACCACACTGATGGTAGATGATAATATATGTACAGTACAAAGATGACCTAAGATATGTCCTAAAGACAGCAGTTGCTTCAACTTTTTTGCAGCTCATAAAGTATGTTAAAAGTGATTCCTCCAGAGTACAGTGATATAACACAATGTATTACAGCTTTTGTAAAGTGGTTGACTTAGTACCCCAAGACATTCTCATAGAAAAAGGTATACACAATTAACAGAGTATGCTAAATGAATTAAGAATTCAGTCACTGGCAGATTTCAAAACACAATTATTGAAGAATGGTCATTGAATTTCTAGTATAATTCCACAGTAAACAGTAGTAGATCAAATGCAATCCAATCGTTTTAATCAAAACCAGAAGTAAACACCTAAAGAACTGTGTACATGAACTAAAATGGCAAAATAGTAAAGAATGATGACAAGAACACATTCTTATAGAAATCCAGACAGCATAGAAACTTAAGCCATTCAAACCAATTGGGCTTTGTCATAGCCACATGCAAAATTATACAACAAGGAAAAGAGACATGACACAGGATGCTGTATCCTGGAAAGAAAGGATTCTGGGAAGGATTTAGAGATGGTGTTGGACAAAGATGATGAACACCATTTTATAGCCCAGTGCAAGGAAATAAATGGCTCATGAAAACCTTTAATGAATAATGTTGGGAGTAGGAAGTGTAGGGAGGCGAGACTATCTCTGCAGACAGCAGAGTTGAAACAGTGCACATAGTTACAGTGTCTATGGTCCTAAAGGAATTCTCATAAATTGGAGAGGTGAAGAGAAGAGCATTTAAGACCTGAAGAAAATGATATGGAGAAACTCAAGGTGCTCAGTCTGTTTAGCATTCGATCAGTCACTTGACTGATATATACATTTCTTAATGGGGAGAACATATCAGGCACAAAATGACTCTTTAATCTAGACAAAAACTATAAAAGAAAACAGTGGCCAGACCCCAAACCCAGATAAATACAGATAAAAAATCAGGCAAAAAAAAAATCTCAACAGTGCAGGTGATTAATCATGAGAACAAATTATCCTGCAAATGATGGATTCTCCACCTCTAGATTCCATTTGGTCAAGAGTGGAACAGATGCTTCATACAAACAAAACTGGGGATACCCATGAGTTCACACTAGGTGATATAAACTGTAAATATTACTGAAAACAGAGATCGGACACTCCTTTACAAATGAGCAGCCTCTCTCACAGTACACAGATAAGATAGGATAGACACTGATTTTTTTAAAGGA
The DNA here is from genome assembly GCF_031877795.1 of Strix aluco. Lineage (NCBI taxonomy): Eukaryota > Metazoa > Chordata > Aves > Strigiformes > Strigidae > Strix > Strix aluco. The sequence goes on from NC_133935.1 coordinate 56,345,186, forward strand.
CACAATAATGGTTGCACTGACTGTGTGACAAGAATACTGTTGATAATTTAATCCTTACTGTTCCCCAAGTTAATTTTTTAATTAAAAAGACAAGAATACAATGCAAGTGTTTAAATCATAGTCTTGCAAAGACACTATCCAAGTCGTTGATGTTTATTCATATGTTCTACTTCATACACTGTGTGCTAAGGCAATGCTTAAATTACAAAACTAACAGGAAAAAGCGGTGCAGACCATGTCTGAGCTTGTATTTACAGTCAATGCTGAGCACAAGCTGAAAGCCTGAGCCATGCTGCCTTCCCCTCTCTACCAATTATCCAGACCACTCTAAAGTTGAGCATGTTGCATTTCTCATTGCTTATTTACCTCTTTGTGTCACAGCTCCCCTCTTCCCTGAAAAGTGGAACTTCCCTAGCAATTGGTCTGTGGATCACTGTGGACCACTCCCTTTTCTCAGCTACTTTCATCTTAGTGGCAGTTGACAAAGGAATGAGACACAGAGGCAACAGGTACTAGGAACTACAGGATTATTGCAAGCTGACATCTTGAGTCTGAGGCCTGCACCATGCATTTATGCTTGCAGGACACTGCTAGAAGTGGCAGCCTAACTGGGGGCACCAGTACAAACAGTCATATTTGGAAGATTGGCAGTGCTTCCAGGATAGAGCTGGACTGCTGCTGAAGTGTCCTGCGTGCATGAGTCTTCGGAAATATTTTAAGATAAACTCTAATTCTCAGTGCAGTCACTGCTGAAGAGCTATCTCTCAAATTTTGGATGGGAATTGCATGCCCATCCCTGGATAGTGTGCAAGAAGAAAATATTCAGTCCAAGATCTCCGAGGAGTGTGGGAAAGAAGAAGGGAAGTTATCTGCTCACCTGAAATTTTTATTTGAGCTACTTCTCCATCGCCTCCTTCACTGTGTGCTCGGACCTCAACAACATATTCACCATCACTGGGGACTGGGACCTCTATTGTGTGCTTTCCAGTTGAAAACAACTTGCCTTCATGTTGTCCATCTGGTCTATAAAGTACCTGGAAAAGTCATAAGAAGTATAGTTATTGAAATGCGACATTTCCATAAAAACACAGTTACATATGTACAGTGTGTCAATGAAAAAGTATTAGGTTTTTATTTATATATTAAGGCTATATATATAAAAAATTAGTGGCTGATACTACTTTTTCCATTTTTACATAGGGTGAATCTAGACAGGATGTTTTCTTGTTGTTTTCTCTGTTATAAAATTATGTCACCTTTTGAAAAATAATTTAATCCCTTACTTTTGAAATAAGTAATTGATGGAGGATAATAACACAGGGTGGCAAAGAGCATCAAATAAAAATCTAAGAATTCAGCTGGGTTTTCTGACATAATAACATTTATTACCATTGTAATGGTAATATGTTCTGACATAACATTTATTACCATATTACCATAAATGAAACAATTATTAATTTTAGTATTAACCCTCAATGATGTTAAACTATTGCAAATGTGATGGTACGTGTCTTGTGGGACCTTTAGAAAGATCTCCACCCTTCTGGAATAATCTCTGTAAAGCATTATCAGCAATTCCCAGGAAGTAGTTCAACCCCTCAAGCAAAATTTGTACATGTAGAACATGATACTAATTTTCTTGCTGCCAAGCAAGCAGCAAAGTTAAACAGGAATTAATGTTTGGAGCTTTCTGTATGCCCTGTAGTTAGTATATACACTTGGTGTAGTTATACAGTAATTGCATCTGATGCGGTTAAATGTCCCTTCCCTTCCTCTACCTTCCCAGACTTTAAAGAACTTGTATTCCAGGAAGTGTAGCTCCCATGGACATGGGAAAGGAAAGTTGGAACGATGTATACTGGTATAAGGAAAAACTATTAAAGTGTACAATTTTTTAAGCATTATTTTTAGCCAATAGACAATAAATGTAATCATATGGGAAATCAGGTTGTTGCAGTCACTGATCTAAACTTTCCTGTAACATGGCTTACCACCCAAATGAACTTCAGTGCCCCCACATTTTCTCATCATATTGACTAAAGCAGTAAGCTTTGCCCTAAGCATGCTGGATGTCTGTGATCTCTGAGCATGATACCTTCATCTATAGCATGCGACTATGTTTAAGTGTGGTTATGTACAAAAATTCAACACTGTCTATAAAATGCACCTCATATAGCATACACAAAGATAAAAAGTATTTTCATAGATCATACTTTGTATCCTTCAACTGCCGACTCATTTGACATTGCCTTCACGTGATCCCAGGTGATGATGTACCTTGAACCAGATCTTACAGAACTGATAATTCTTGGACGTTGGCTTGGAGCTGAAAAGCAACATATATATAATGTGCACATAAACGAGATTTCAGAAATGTTCAATGATATTTTTATTAAGACATGAAAAAAGGGAAATTAGGCTGATCTTTGTATGATTAAGGGATAGTGTCCTTCCTGGAATGAACTACTACAGCTCCAGCCAGGCAATTTTGGATGGCTTGTGCAGTGGCTGCTTTGTGGGTTTGCCTTTCTGTGTTGCCAGAATGGAAATGGCCAACATTACCCTTCACTATGTTGCTGACCGTGTGTATTTGCTGGCATGCATCTATGCTCAGAGCCTCCCAGAAATGTGGCTTAAGTCATCTTTATTCATTGAAATTAAATATTTAATTAACCATTTAAAGGCATTTCTACAGCATTTCACTTAGCAGAAATCAGTACCCCACTGAAGAAACCATTAATTATATTTCACACAATAAGCTTATAAAATGGAGTCTTATTCAACACAAATTAACCCTGCAGGTGTAAGTTGCACAACACACTATTTACTGACAGAAATACTCAAATTAGTTGTACATATTTTTAGCCCATATAAGTGTGTTTTAAATGATGTATTTCTTAATTGAATGTTCCTCAGCATATGTTAGTGCTAGGTATCATCATTAAGTCAGAAGCAATATTCAGAAATATATTATGGCATGTAAATTCAAGGGTGTGATTCAGATCACCCACTTTTCAAGGCTGCCTGATCCTGGCTCCCTCTACTGTTAATGAAAATGGCAATTGGTCACATTTTAATCATCAGAACACAATCCTTCTCACTACTGATTAACAGAAAGACAGTGTATAGCTGCCTAATACCTGGTCTGAATTGTACATCATTTGGAATATCATATCCAGCTTTGGGCTCCCCAGTACTAGAAAGACACTGGTAATGTGGAGTGAGTTCAGCAGCGGGCCACTGACCTGGTAGGGAGCTGGAGCACTTGCCCTGTGAAGGGACTGCTATGGAGGGGATATAAGACCCCCCTGTCTGTTCTTACAGGGAGGTTATCAAGAAAGATCCAGGCTCTTTAAAGTGGTATGGCAGGAGGATGATTGAGAAGAGGCACAAATTTGATTAAAAGAGGCTCAAATTAGATGCTCAGAAAAAGTCATGCAGTGGAACAGGTTTCCCAGAGAGGTTGTGCAGTCTCTATCCCTGGAGATTTTCAAGATCCAACTGGATAAAGCCCCAAGGAACCTGATCTGAGCTTGTAGCTGACCCTCCTATGAGCCTATCATCTTAGTCTCTTTACCGCCTTTTGTAGTATATCTGCATTGTACATGGCAACAAAAGAGAGGAAGGAGAGCCTTAGAAATTTTCAGACAAAGAATCAATACCATGCAAAGGAAGAACACTGGGTACATGAATGAGAAGCCACATTTGAAAACATGATGGACATGATGCAACATGCAATAATGAAGTACATGACAATATACTTAACCTAATACTCCATTTACTTACGTGCTTTCCTGGTAATAATATCAATGGTTCTACTGGGGGGTCCATAGCCTGCACTATTGAAGGCAGAAACATCTACGTGGTAACGAGTATTAGGCTTCAGGTTTTCCAGTTTGGTTGAATATTCTTGATTGCTCACTTGTACCCGCTGTGCAGCTGCTTCTTTATCATGAGCAGCCCAGTAACGAATCTGTAAGCAAGCAAATCGAAGGATTAAATTTAACATATTTAGTCATAAAAGAAGTTTATAACAAATTATGTATGCTGGGTATTTCTATACTACATACTCTGGGTAATAAGCAAGCTATAGAAATGTCACAGCAATAGCATGGAATTCCTTCTACAGGCTGTGATTTTAAGCAAGTTGCATATAGACATAAAGAAATAGAAACAAATTCAGATTTTATTACGAAACCTTTTCTCACAGTGGTGTAACTTGTTCTCAGCTAAGTGATTAGAAGTCTGGGAGATTGATAATGCCTTCAGAGAACAAGACTATTTTCTTCTTGCTGTTTTGTTTGAGCATTTTACTCTAAACTTTAATATCGTTTTCTTACACTACAGTGTAGACTAAACTCTGCAAATGTTTTCGCAATATTTTGTTTAAATTGTCTTACAAATTTAATCCTTTTGTACTTCTATCTAGGGAATGAGAAGTATTCAGTCATGTTATCTGTATGTGCAGGTCTAGGTATGTGTACCTAACCATTTTCTAAAGTTCTTTGGTTAAATTCAATAAGATTGCATGGTACAATATGACATCTGAGAAAGTAGATGAGAAAGAACCAGAAAATGCTTAAACTATGGGAAAAGTATCAATGTAAGCTTCTAACATCTTAAACCTCAAAGTCAATTAACTGTACATAGAAATTCTGTGAGGTTTTTTTCCCCAAGAAATTGTTCCATTCTACTTTAATTCATTACATATTACAAAGCACCAGTTTAAAAGAGAGTAATTCCTATGGAGTGATGCCATTCCATAGGGTCTGTCACATACACACAGTCCTATTCTGCGTGGCATTATGAGATGCAAATAAAACACTGTCAGTCTCTGGGTTTTGTCAGGTTTATAACCATTTGTGTAAGACTAAATTACTGCACTAACCTGAAAGAGTGAAAAGCTGTGCCCATTACACTTTGGCTGTGTTTTTATTCTCAGCATTTCTGCTTGGATTCTGCCTGTCTCCATAATGATTTTTGGGTATTCTACATGAGGACCTTTTAAAATTTTTTAGGAAGAGGTTAATGTTGTTAGTAATTTCAGGTTCTAGGAAAAATCTTGCTCTGTAAGATTTGACTGGTGACATCAGGTATGCTGTTATTTTATCTTTTAAATAACAACTGCTTTAATCTTCTGTTCTGCTGACATTGGTTTTCCTTGGAAACTTCATTTAAGGAATAGTTTAGAAGAGCAGATAGTTTGTCAAGGTGTTAGTATCACAGTTCTCTATTTTACAAATTATGGGTAAAACCCTTGTTTGGCAAGCCTTTGTTTTCTCTTGTTCACGTTTAAATTAAAGTGCTTGATAAAAATATTTCTTTCTTTTACCTCCGAGCACATACTGTGGCTGAATGAAGAGAGGTGCAGTAGAGGATTTCTCTTCACCTATTTCAAATGTGTTTGGACACAGTAACAGCCACTATCACTACACAGAGGTTACTCTTAATTAAATACTGAAGTCTCTTGACAATGTTTGTTGCCTCAGTTGTGCACACCAGTGTTAGAGGTTACTCATACCCTGATTATTATAAAAGTGACAATATCTTAATGGCTTTTCTCACTGTTTCCTGGTGCAGAGAGAATCACATTATATCTGCAGGCCAAACTGGCTCTGATTTTTAAATATAGCATGCATACCTGCCTTTCAGCAGGCACAAACAGGTAATTTTTAGTTATATAACTGTATGCCCTGCATAGTGTTTTGGAAGTTTAATCCACTAGCATCCTAACCATCAGTTTACTGTAATTTAGGCACTCACACTCATGAAATTCCCACTTATCAAGGTGGCTATTGTACTGAGTCAACAGCCTTTGACCCAGAACGAGTGAGGAATGTGCACCCAATCCATCCTGCAGGCTTCTCCAGCAAGGTGGTAACCTCCACTTGATGAATGGTTTCAAACTGGCATGGATCTGAAACCATCGAAGTCATTTCAGCTGAAGGTCTAATTATGATCTTCAAGTCAGAATTTTTTCATGACTATAATTAACAAACTGTTGTAGATAAACTGCTGTTCTTGAATACCACCAGCTGTGTACCACAAGCTGTTAACTAGAAGTGGCTGACTCAAGCTGAGAGGGCATGTACACCAGGAGCTAGAGGACGTCATCTCTACCTCTGTCCCCAGGTTCAAACAGGTTTCTAGCCTGCAGCAAAGGGATGTCTGTGAAGTTCTAGGTGGCCAAAAGTTTATTAGCTACGACAGGACCAACAGTAGCTTTGTTGTTGATATTAACTGGCCATTGAAGAGTAATTAATTCATTTTTAGTATGTTCTATTATATTAAGTACCTGCTTTACATAAAGATGGCAAACACACTTTATGTGAAACTTTTGTTAATCATGGGGTATATGCTGGAAGTCTTTGAATATCTCTGACTTGCAAAAGTTTATACAATCCTACTGTTCATTTGCACTACAGTGATGCTAAGGGCGTAATATAACAAGTAATATATAGCATCAAACAAGACAAGTGAGAACAATGAATGAAAATGTAAATTACTTCACTGAGAGCATATTGCATTACAGGCAGAAGTAATATAATTTAAAAATTAAATTAAATTTAAATCCCAAATATTATTGTTCTTGGCTGCAATGTTATGGACTTAACTACTCCAGTGTGAGCTGTGTGTCACACACTCAGAATGTTCTTCTTTACCTCTTCATTTAATATAGTCATATCAACATATTTGGATAATTGTAACTAGACTTGGAAAAGAAAAAAATTGAAGATGACTCCCTTGAGAGCTAAGGAAAAGTACTGTCTTCTTTACACTATTCCTACATATCTCTTCTCACTATTGAAATAATTTAAATGTCTGTTGAAATAACTTGGAAATTTCTTTCACTCTCTTGCCTCTGTGGAAGTCATATCTAGAATTATATGTCCCATTGCTTCAAGAAGTGACATCTCCCCACTTTGCTCAGTAGCCCCTCTCTCTTTTTCTTAAAGAGCTTGGATAATAATCCCAGACAGTCTTGCTTTTTCCGGGTGCTCTGCATTTACCTTGTTAGGGTAATCCATAGGTAATGAATCCCCAGGGCACACAAGAGGGTATTTCACCCCAGCTCTAGACTTTGTTGTAGGAGATAACAGTGATCAGTGGGAAGGAATGCCTTAGCCATCATGAATTAGTGCAGCCCTCTGTGCTGAAATCAGGGAGAAACACTCTTTCATGGTCCTCTCCTCTATTCAAATTTTACTATACTGAAACACATCAGAAGTTGTTTCTGCATCATGAAATAAAGCTCTCATATTCATGAAAGTTTTACATAGGAGAGACATAAAAGAGATACTTTACTCATATTAAGAAAGAATGCTAATAGCATATGTCAGTAAACGACGGACAATGGTGGTGAGTAGTGATAAAATAGTTTAATAAAATAAAACATTTATCTATTGCATAGAAGCAGGAGGAAATATGGATAATGTCTTTGGTACTGTACGCACTGAAGAGCTGTGGCTTTTAGCAGGCTATTGTAAGAGCTCATAAATCTTAAATTCTCTGTATGGATGGAGATAGTTCCCATACTTTATCTCTTCTTTATGTGTGAGCTGAGGATACTCCTCTGTAACGGTAAAATGTATCAGCTTACACTCATCACCATGAGGGCAGTCATCCTGGCAGTATGCATTAGTGTCAAGAAAATCTGACTCCTCCTGGTGTGAAAAGGATTGTGTCACAGGTGAAATACCTTTAGGTACTTTGCTCAGAGTACTCCCACCTCTTAAACTCTAGCGTTTAAAAGGTCAATTATGCAATTTTCAGGTAATAATAAAGACCAAAATTAAGGTGTTCTGGTGAATGAGGGATTTTTCTAACCTGAGTTACAGCTGAACGGTAATTAAAAAATAAATATTGGACTATTTCTTGATGCCAATAGAGACAGAGCCTTCTATATTCTGTGTAACAGAGCTCTCCACCCATTCCCAGTGTATCCCACCTTTCTTCAGAACAGCAGTTATTCTCTTTTCAGACCAAAGATCCCCCCTATGTTTCTTTCTCACTTTTTTTCTATTGACTGTTCTGTGCATCCTGTTCTTTCCTGCTAAAACCCCTCCCCTCCCTTCTTCCCCTGATGTCCCCTGACAGCAACTCAGATGGCTTTATGTGAAATAAAGTAAAATTAAAAAAAGGTCAAAAATGGGTTGCCTATGGGAATGTTCTCCCACCATGTTCCTTCTCCATTTATCCTTACTCCTCCAGCCTTCCTACCCATTCTTTATTACAACTCTCAACATCCATTGTTATGCTCTATTGCTACTGCAATCCCAACTTCTCTCAGCGCTCCCTGTTGCTGCTCTCTCCACACCCCCACAAGTCCCCTGGTGTGTGTCTGCCAGGTGTCTAGTTATTTAGGGTGCGCAGGCTTCATGCCCAGTTTCTGTGCAGACTGTCCAGCTCAGGAGTGCAACTGCTACAAGGGTGGCTGGCTTGAGCTCACAGATCTGGACACTCCACCCAGTTCTCAGTTACGACCATGAATTTGTCTATCCTATTGTAGTTGCACAATCCCTATGAAACACCAAACCAGTGGGCTGCTTTAGTAAATTAGGAGTTATCGTTGATGTCAGTATCTTAATTTCAAACTCCAGTGTCCTCTGCTTGCAATTTTAAAACTTTATGTGTGTACTGTGTAGAATCAAACTTTATGTGGGACACTGTGCTAGTTCCCATTGAGATCTTTGCTATGATCTTGTTACAGTATCCCAAAAGTATTACATAAATCTCATGGAGACAGAAACAGAGATCAGGAAATATACAAACAAGTACTGCTAATTAAAAGAACATTTATTCATAGATTTCAGTTATGAAAATACATTCTGTGAGGTTACTCCACATTTGTATGTGCTCATTTTTGAACACAGAGGCTACCGTCAAGCAGCCAACAACTTCAATCACAAAGCAAGTCACTAACAAACTAAGGCCCAAATCCCTGTTTTGGATGCAGCTAAAGCAAGCCTGCTGTACACTGCAGAGTTTGTCAGCATCCACTGTGCGTGAATGATGTTAAGACTTCCCTGCTGGAGTACTATGTGGCCATTTCAGGTTTCACCCCACCCTGTGGCTGTTGTCATCTTTGTACAAGGACAAGAATAATTTTTACCGGTAGTACCACTTAGTCTTGGACCAGATGAACACACCTTGAAGCTCTTTTTCATGTGAAGAATAGAAACCATGAACAAAACATCGCTGTCTTGCACAATAGCACTGTCTCCGCTACACTGGATTATGGGCATTTGTCACGCAGTCCCACTTACTATAGGATTTGTGGGTGAATTACATTAGTAACTGCTGATAATTTAAATGGGCCACAAGTTAGTTACAATTTCATGTCTGTGTTGACAATTACACCCAAAACTTAATTTCAGTATGTTTTGAGAAGGCAGAGGTAGCCATTCAATTATGTAACATAGGCAAGATTCCTTCATGAAATAATGATGACTTTTTTCAGTTGAATAGTGAGCACATTTGTTAATATGTTTTAGTAATGAAGTACATAGCACCAAAAATAATCTGTTTCTCAGGATGTGAAATCTGTACAGCAAACAACTAAAGAGAAGTGAACGCTAAAAGACAGAATGCTAGACTAGGAATTATTCTTGAATTAAACTACCAAAATTAAATGAATGAGAAGATACAGTGTCACCTCTGAACTCACCTGATATCCTTCCACAGATTTATCAGAAACGTGGTGCCAAGAAACAGACATTTCAGAAGATGACAAAACTTTTACGCTCACATCTGTAGGTATTTCAGTTGGAGCTGGAAGATGAAACACATGTTAAACACCCTATCTCATCTGGTGATATTGTTATACTCGCTTACATGGGCTCTTCTCACTTCAACATTTTGTATTATTTTCTTAGTATCAGGAAGCCAAGTGTGTTAGTCTTTAATCTGGTTTTACTTGAGTAAACTTTAAATTCAGTGATGATCTGTATGGGAAATGACTCTATAAAAACAAAGCAATGATCCCATTACTTGGCTCAGACTATGTATTTTTATGCTTCGACAGATTCCATGCTGAAATTTGTGTAAATTAAAAGCAGACTTTGATAAACAGAATGAAGCATCCAATGATCTTTTACTAAATTGGACAACACCTCACAGATTATATACATCAGATTTTTTAAGATAGTTACACACAAATAGTCACGTGTGAAATAATCCAAGAGCACCCTTCTATCAGGCATACATCACACAGTTGATTTTGTTTGTGTTCTTAGTTCTGGACAGCAGCCAATGCAGAATACAGACCATTATAATGTGATACGCTTTTATTTAGGGTTTAGAATATTAAGTACTAGTTTCATTAAAAGAAGCTGTTAATTTCACTGCTGCTTGCATTTTAAGTGAGGTAAGGAATTTAAAAAGGCATAAACTTAGCAATGTCTATAAAAGATAAAGTTTTCCAAGCTAAGAACAGTTCTCTGTCACGAATCTTTTGAAACAAGTTGCAACAGACAGGCATGGCAGCCTCAGTTGAGGAAAGCTTTCATATACTCAATCTTCCAACTAGGCATCTAGTCAACTATGCATCAAAACAGCCACTGTTAAGAAAAAAATCAGTTACATCTCTCATGAAAAGTATCCTAGGTAACAAAATAATCTTACATGCAAAGTTACCTTTTGTAATTGTCTTTCAATGACTGTTAATAATGCAAATGTATAATTAAAAAATGATACATTATTGCAAAATTGTTTTCACAATGACAGGAATTTAGATAAGCAAGAGGCCTGTGTACTCATTACTAGCAATCATTACTCACTACTAGCAATGGCAGGTATGACTAGTAGTTGTCAGATATTAAATTTGGCTTAAAACACGTGGGAACACAGAAATTCCTCCGTCACTAAAGTGAATAAAGATGCCCACTGTTCTAACTAGACACACATAGATATATTACAAAGTACACAACTTAGTGGAAATGCTGTCATTATATTTATGTATGTATGTATATTTATACATATCCATATGGAATACTGTATGACCATATTGCCTTAAAATCTCACTAATACCTCTTAGAAGTAGTGTTGTCTGATGGTCATGATACCTCTTGCTGATACAGAGGTACAGCAGTACAGGTGGAGTAGATGCGATCATTTAAGCTATTCCCGAATCACTGTCAGACTTCTCTCCACTGTATCAATTACAGAATTTGCCAAAATGTTTCTTACTGAAAAGTTCCAACTGCCAGGGATTTTGCTGATACAATACTCTAAACAATATTTCATCTGCTTATGCTTGCTTATGAGCTCCAAATAATTTATATCCCCATTTGGCATTTATGTTCTATAAATATTTTGCAGTCTCTCCTGAGCCAGAAAGATGACATCAGCTGCTTCTCTCCAGCCTTTTAATTCAGTAATTCTACCAATAAAAGATGCAATCATGTGGGCCTCACAATATGTTGTCTTCACTGAAAACACAGTGGGCATCACACAATTATCTTCTAAGTGTAACTATACAAAGTTAAGGCTGGGAGACAGTAAGCATGCTAGAAGGTACAGAGGTGACTCTGTATGAGCCCTGATGCCAGCAGAAAATGCTGCAGAATGCTCTTCAGAGTAACTTCCATTACACCTATTGGAAAAATTCCTTCTAACCTGCACTGCAGCTCCTGGATTTGGTATGGTCAGTAGTCGGGGTCATCATAGCTCTGCACAGTAACTGGTAAAGTTTGGAGCATCATGAATCTGACTGTTTTGGTGACTCTTGTGCTTGAAACCAAAGACAAGAAGTAGGTTTACTGAGCTTCTATTTCTTTTTTTGCCTGCATCTGGCATCATTTAACCGCAAGTACTGCTATCAAGTGTCTGGGCTTTGCTAAAATCTATGTTGGAACATCAGCAGCCACTGAAGTGACTTCTTTATCTGGAAGCTGGCACTACTGCACATTTGCTTTTCCTCTGTTGTTTGGTGCTACTAGGCTCTGCCACATCTCTGAACTTAGAGAGTTACACAAACACACTGCCATCCCTGCCATGGTTAGTATAATCCTACTATAAACACATGGGTGCTTATCAGTCAGCTGTCAATAACGTCTCTGAGAAAGGATGGATACTGAAATGTTATCTGACAGATAGGCTTTTATTACACCATACCTATTTACTAACTCCTTTATACAATTGCAAAAACAACTGTTCTGTTGCTGCAGCAGCTGTTGAAGATGATATCCTAAGGTACACTTTTCTGAGAAAGAGGTTTAGTATAAACCTCTTGAGATAGCTAAGCATTGCAAGCTTGAATCCTGAATTATCAGAAGAAACAAAAGGACTATTTTATCTTTTCTCTGTGTGTGGGCGATTTCTGTGCAAAGTTCCCATTAGTAGGAATCATGAACATAAATCTTCCAAAAAATACACAGAGTAAAGAACAGTCGGAAGTGTGAGAATGTGGCCTTGTTATCATATCCCTCCTCTTGGCTCTTTGGTCTGGATCTGTTAACTTTGTGAAGGAGATTCTGCTCTATGGAAAGAAAAATATGAGCAATGCTTTGGGTTTCTGGCAGCAATCAATAAACCACATTTTTCTAAAACAGGCTTGAGTGATTATGTTGAAATTAGGCTGTTGTATATATTTCTTCTGATTTAAGGTAAATCTTCTTCTAGTACTTTCTCCTGTTAAGTTTGGAAATGTCATTTAATCTTCAATCCTAAAGATCACAGCATGTGAAATAATGCCAATAAGAATTACGAAAAAGATTTTAGTGAAATGTCAAAGAGGTTTTCATTAATTTATTCACTTGATAGTCTAACATCCAAACCAGAATAAAGAATGTGGTAGGGATAATTTACATTACACCCTAAATATGTTGGAAATATAACTAGATACATAGGCACTATCATTCCTTCTCTATTTTGGGCTAAATTCTGATACTGATCTACTAGAATAACAGGCTTTAGTGTGGTCCGTTAAGAAGAAAAAAATTACACATATGTCAAATACATGTATTAAGATCACAGAGACATTGCTGGATAATGATGTACATATTTTAGTCAACCAGTATGAAGATCAGAATTTCTTTTTTTAAATTCTTAAATCTTTTAACAAGCCACGTGAAGAATCTTGAATGCTTCTGTGTGTTGTTCATTGACAGCAAGTACAACCAAGTGCTCTGCGTCACACAGAAAGCAGAGTCTGAAGTTACTCAGAACAACTGCAAGTGTTTTGTGTGAGCAATATACACCCTTCTTGCAGAAGGTGTGATTGCTATATAAATCAGTGTCAGGGACCACGTTCTCTCCACTGATGTTGGTAGTGCTGATCTGGACCCTCAGTATAAAACTTATCTAGGACCTTTACTCACCATCTTGAGCTGAATAAATGACAGCAGTGAGACTGAATGGTCCATCCCCTTTGTTGTTAAAAGCTTTCACTTTTACTTGATACTGGGTTGAAGGTGGCATTGATTCATCCTTGTGGACATACCGGCCAATTTCAGGATTAGTAACTGTAACTCTTCTCCATTCTTTCTCACCAAATGGCTTGAAAGCCACTATATAACCAAAGTTATTGCCATAGTGGTATTCTCTTGACAAAGGCTAAAGAGGCAAAAGATAAAACATTAATTTTTGTAGCCAACTAAACAAATTGATGTCTAATGAAAAATAAATAATACAGAAAACATCAATATGCGCATTGTAGAAACACAGAATTGAAGTTCCATTTTATCCTGGTTTGCTTCTATGGTTTGCTCCTGCCCCCTTTAAGAACACACCATCTTCATTATGCAGATCTGCAATACTAGCCTATCTGCTACTACAACATTTTTAAGATCTTCTTCCTCATCCAAACTCATTGCAAGGTACATCGTGTTATCTCCTACAGAAAGAAACAAAGAATTATTCTGTACTAAAACTGTTGTCAGCTGTAGCTAACAGAAAAGGCTTTCTTAAGGAGTAACTGATAGTGGACATGTAACACAGACATCTAGGCCAGTACATGGGTCCATGTGCATGTGTGGAGATACATATTCTTGTGAAACAGCAAGAGAGAAGAAAAAATTTATGTGGCTGGCCCAAATTATATTAATATACCTAAAGGTGGTCACCTAGGCATCTGTCACAGCTGATGGAGAGAGAGGGACACATTCCAAGAATGATTCATCCTACCACTTTTCACTGATGATAGAGGGGGACCAGTGGCTGGTTTAGACTATCTACCTAGCTTCTAACTGGTAAGAATTGACATGAAATGACTCCCACTTTCAGCTTGAACATTAAAGGTACCTATCTGAAATATTTCTTAAAACTATAGCTGCTTTTATACCAAGGAATACTGGAAAATACAAAATTATGGAAGACAATCTGCTATAATGAATTTTGCTTCATTTGCCAAAGCTCTACATTCAGTGATTCCTCCTCAGACCACAGAGCCTTTACCAGAACTATCAGACTGTGCACCCAACAGGCCAAAATCATGTCCTTCATCAGTGCCTCTGAAGGCTGACCAGAAGCATACTTTGAAAATAAACTTCCTGCATTGCCTTTTCCCTTACTGTAACCGCCACAGAGACGAAGTAGCTTATTTTGAGGCAAAGGTCCTGAAGCAGTGCAACAGAGAGTAATTATTCTCCTTAGGTGTTTGCCCACTACTGTACCAGTTCAGCAAATGTGTGGAGATATTCTAAGCAAGGATTTATGAAACTTAGATGTTAATAGTGGAACAAGCCAAAAAATCCCTTAGCTCACAAATTTTGATGTTTGTGTTTGT